>NW_008752145.1:151482-155068 GCF_000715545.1 Opisthorchis viverrini | reverse complement strand
ACGCGACGGCCGATGTGGCATGAGAATATTGTTAGTTGTGTAGGTCATGGTTGTACGAGGGCTGGGATACTGCCAGGGCGCCCACACATGGACAGGAAGACGATTAGGGTCCTCAACCAAAGCCTTTGGCTCAAAAGCCTAACCGCAAGGCAGCGGTGTTTGGTGGGAAACGCAAATACATTACCATTTGGAACAAACAAGTCGCCATACGCGTTCCAACCCCGAACCTGGAGGATCAAAAGACTGTGTTGGTCAGACCTTTAAATCTGGTGTGAAAAACTCTGTGAGTGTCGCGGAGACACCCCCGCGATGAGGTACGCAAACCGTCACACCACGAAATGTCCAGTCTCCTCGTGACAGGACGAGTTATTACAAAGGATGCACCTTGACACATTGTAATTTTATAGGTTTGGGGCATTCATCTGTGGATATATAGCTTGGAAGATTTCGCGACGTTTCTTTGACGGCATTTTCAGCGATTATTTCTTGCTATCGGAATATATCTGGAAGTCTGGGTATTTTCCGTGATTTCGACCGGCGGGTAAGTCATTGCCGATATAAAATTCCAGAGCCTACGGTTCTGATAATCAAGAAAGTAGATACATTAGCTTGTCTTAACTATCGTCAAATTGATGTTAGTGGCTTTGGGGCTGGTTTATCTGCAGGCCCTATAAAGTTGATTTTGAAATTGCTTCACTCAGGCGGCCTCATGTTTCAGTGGGCACGATTTCGAGATATCGCAGTTTCTTTTATGAAAATATACTGCAATATCTCGAATATCGTGCCAACTGAAACATGAGGCGGCCTGTGTGCAGCACATTCAGTTGTAGAATGTTATAAACGAGAGATTCAGTTGAGTCTCTCGTGAAAACTAAATCGATTTGCAAATGAGTGTATTTCTCGAAGTTAAAGTCGGTTAAAGGTTAAAGTAGGTGATAAGGCTGACGGAAACTCGGGGACTGCGCCTACCTGATGAGTTTCAAGTAGGGCGAAACCGGTCGTGGGCTGTCGAAGAGGTTTCAGCAACCTTGTGAGTAGTTCCCTTTATGAAAATACTCTGAGTCGTGTTCGATTGTCCAAGTAAGTGGGATTTACTGGAAGAATCCGAAGTCTGTGGTACTCAAAACGTTCTGAATATTGATTCCCCCGAACGACAAGTTGGAAGAAGAACTTGAGTACAAGTCTGACAGTCATGCTCATCAAACGAAGGTGACAAGAAGGGCGAAACCGGTCGTGAGCTGTCGAAGAGTTTTCAGCAACCTTGTAAGTAGTTTCCCTCAAGAAGATGGCATATATACGTCTGCATCAGGGCTCAACATAAGTGATGACAACATCAAATGAGGCATCCAAAAACCCGAGTTTAATCGTGTTACACGACGAAAGCATGAGAAGTTTTCAAGGTGAGATCTACAGAACAAAGCGGAGGCTGAACAGGAGTTTTTCAGAGTAAGCCACATCTGGGTTCATCTGCCAAACCTTCCTGTCGAACGCAGAGTTGAGCATAAGATATTCGGAACTTTGGTTTCCAGAAGGTAAACAATGTCCACTATCTGGTGCACGTCTTCAATGGCTGAATATCGTGCAATTTGGTTTCAAGTAGAACATAAGGTTGACGGGTACCCGGGGACTGCGCCTACCTGATGATCCCGAACTGGAAGGGCGAAACCGGTCGTGGACTGTCCACGGATTTTCAGCAACCTTATGAGTAGTACATTAAAAAGAATATCGGAGTTGTTTAGAATTGTCCAGCAGCTAAATGCGTGATGATGAGAGTTGGTGTTTCGGATCATGAATGAGGGTTCCTTATAATGGAGCCTGCCAAGCCGTGCTCACCGGCTCCTGCCGGTCGACGAAGCAGGCTGTGGTGACAAAACTGTGGTCATAACTTACGAAAGTGTTGTATAATCAGTAGGGTCCAGCCATGGCGTGACGCTCAAACCCCAGGCATGTCCGAGTAACTATGAGAAAAATGTAATCGTTGAGCTGTAACTCCCCTTCGGTGTCTAGCTGCCCAAAGGAAGCAAGAGGACTGAGCTACTTTAGGTCGCCCAGGCCTGCAGAAGTAAAGATTCCGACACTGGGTTTGATCCACGAACCTTGATTTAAATAGCGAATATACACTCATTTGCAAATTAATTTGGTTTTTCGAGTGACTCACCTGGAGACCAGCTGAGCCCAGTCTGAAAACATTTAAAACCAGAGATTCAGCTGGGTTCCAGGTGAGTCTCTCGAAAAAAAAACAAGTTAGTTTGCAAATGAGTGTATATTCGCGAATTTCGTGCAATTTGGTTTCAAGTAGAACATAAGGTCGACGGAAACTCGGGGACTGCGCCTACCTGATGATCCCGAACTGGAAGGGCGAAACCGGTCGTGAACTGTCCACGGATTTTCAGCAACCTTATAGGAAGTACATTACTTGAGGTAAGTAACTTCGTGCCCGAAACACGGACATGTTTTGAGCCATTTATACCAGCAAATCGAGTAATTCGGTTTAAAGCAACGTGATGAAATCTCCATGTGTAGATTGTGATGCGTAGTGGGCGACACACTGAGGACTATTTGTGCCCACTGTTATTACCACTCAGTCGTTTGAAATTATTTTGAAACCATGTGAATAAGTTGATCAGCTGATTATCCAAACTGACAATTTTTTGCAGTAAAAACCTGATTGTTTGTTAGAAATACTACAAACAGGAATGCTAGACGTGTTGAGTGTCATGGAAACATCCAGTAGCATGCATCCAAGTTGGGTGAGCATGACTGATCGATGTGATGCACGAGGATGTGATTGGTCGAACACGTTATTACCGTAAACTTCAAAATCATTGGTCAAAGTATTGTCCATCGTACGGTGATTGTCAGTGGAAAAAATTGCTTGTGCTCTAAAATGCGGATTAGCAGATCTCAGCTGGTGAACATCGTCCTGTTTGTGACCAACATCTGTTTGACAGTTTGGCTTTATACTCAGAGACAGAGCCATGAAGTAGTATTTCGGTAAGTTAGCGGCGGAATATCATGCAAGCACAATTGGGGTATGGTCTATCGAAACCCGCCATGCTCCCGAGTTATTTCCTGACTTGAAAGGTGTTTATACGTCCTTCTCACTTTCTTTGCCCCATTTTGCAGTGTTCTTGTTAATGAAGTTAGGTGTACGATTGATTCAAACCCTTCCGGTATCAAGAAATTAAGTGTGACTTTAGCGAATACACACTCATTTGCAAACTAATTTGGTTTTTCGAGAGACTCATCTGGAACCCAGCTGAACATCTCGGTTTTGATGTTTCCAGGCACATTCAGTTGCGATATCTCGACAATCGTAGAGACTGAAACATGAGGCGGCCTAGTGCAGCACATTCAGTTGCCTGAGAACATCACAAACGAGAGATTCAGTTGGGTTCCAACACTAATGGTACAACACTAATGAATTTGTGAGTGTGTAGGTCAGGGCAGCTTTTGCTAATCTCCGAAACCAACTTTGATTGGATGACGTTAGTTTGCCTTTCAATGGCGAAACGTACACTACAGCAAGTGTATTAATATCATATATATATATATATATATATATATATATATATATATATAAAAG
>NW_008752145.1:147652-151297 GCF_000715545.1 Opisthorchis viverrini | reverse complement strand
GATTGGTGTCCCCGACTCATCGAACGACGACCCAATAACTGTCTTGGTTGTGACGATCGACTGACGATCGATTGTGAATTCTAGTGGGAACGCACATCTTACCAATGTTGGGGAAAGCCACATTGGTGCATTGTATGGCGGAGAATAGTACGCTTCACGAAACGTTTTTTTTTGAATCCCGAGTACAGAAAACCATGAAACGGATGGTATATGACCTTATAACGAAGCATGGAAGCCATAACCAGTAAGCGCAGTGAGGTAAGGAACTACTGCGTTCCCGGATAAGGACCCAGGGTATTCACTAATCAGCGGTTACTGACAGTAACCGACGTGGCTCAGTCATGCATTTACTAAAATCGAAAATGTTGAGGTTTATGTGAGTCCGCTAACTCACTCTGTTTATCAGACAACCACAAGAAGTCAAGATCAACCGGCTTATGAAGCCATCGTCCTGAGTTCTTGACTACCCCGTCCATGTTATCCCACTTCCAGATGTTCGTAAATCTAGCGCTGCAACAAACGGATCTATCGGATCTACGATTTATAGACGATAAAATAAACTCAACCTGGATTTGGGCAAAACTCGATGAATCAGTCATTTTGTAAGGCTGTTAGCTGGAAAATATGATGCTCCAAACGCTGGGTTTATTGGTCATCGGAGGAAAACGGGGCCATACCCTTCAGTGGACGGATAGTTAGCAGCGGAGCTATGCCAGTTTTGGTTACTTGTAGTGATGATAATGATGACACTGGTTCCGTAGAACATTCTGTTTGCATGATTAGATTGTGTCGAATTCCTTTGAAGTAGCCAGTCTGTCTGAAGCGAAGTGGTCAGAGGTGAATCGTGTTCTCCCTGGACGTCGAGTCATTGTTTACCAACATACCGATCACACCGAGACAATAGACTATATGTGTGACTTGATTGAGTGCAACGGTAAGGATATTGGACTTCCCATCTCGAATCTTAAGGAACTCCTGCTCCTTTGTTCCTACAATGTTCAGTTTACTTTCAACAATCAAATTTATCGACAGAAGGACGGGGTCACAATGGGGTCCTATGTTGGCAGATTTTTTTCATGACCAAACTAGAGACTCAAAAATTGGATGCACTCACTGGACGGTTAACATTGTATCGCCGAAGAAACGTGGACGACATCTTTGTACTTGCCGACGAAACTATCAGCACAACAGACATGCTAAGCAGTTTCAATTCAGTCCATGCTAATATCAAGGTTACTATCGAATCAGAACAAAACGGACAGTTAAGCTTCCTCGATGTCGATTTTAAAAAGAAGACCGACGGGACCATAGAACGCAAGGTCCACAGAAAGCAAACGTGGAAAGGTCAGTATATTCACTTTGATAGCTTCGTTCCGTTGCAACAAAAACGCAACCTAATTAGATGCCTGACTGAAAGATCAATGAAGATATGCTCCCCGGACTGCTTAGAATGGGAACTAAAGTTCTTGGGACGCACATTCATGCAGAATGGATATCCTAAAAAGGTTCGTACTCAAGACTACGGAAGCCGTTAAGCCCAAACCTACATATTATTCTTTTGGAAGAGTCCCATCTACATGAGGCTTCCATTCAAAGATGACTCGGTTGCTGAACTAATCACCATAAGGCTTGGAAACTCTGTTGATACGGCATACTTGGCTGCTATTCTGTGTTGGAGCTTCAACTTCAGTCCCACTATTAAATTCCGATTGAATGACAAATTGTCACGTTCTGCCACCAGCTTTTGTGTGTACTTATTTGTATGCTCGTGCCGAGCATCATACTTTGGTCGTACGAAAAGGCATTTGTCGAAGAGAATGCGGGAACACAATCCCGTATCTATGAGTGGTAGCTGGAAGAAACCAGGCTCAAGCGCGAGTGCAACACATTTGGCCGAAACCAGTCATGTCATAGACAAGGAGCAAGCCTTCACTATCATATACTGGGTACCTCTGAAACAATCACGGCTGGTAAGATCCAGACTACTGTCGATTGCAGAGGAGATTGAAATCCGAGTGCTGGATCCATAACTTTGCATCCAAAAGAAACTTGTGTGACCTCTGAACTTGAACTGGCCTACAAAACATCCGGTCCCTTAGGTCTGTCAGACATTGAGGTCAATTACCTGACTCCGTGACCCGTTGACCTATCCCTCATTCGAACCCATTTCCTTTGATTTCTATTTCGCTAAAATGTATGTATTCCCTTAACCTTTTCCACGTGATTTCTGGTACCATATAAAATTGTGATGTATTAGCCAAGAGGAACAATCATACAAAACAAGCTTTGTTTGCTACCTTCGTTCTCATGTTTTACGAGAGCTGTCGACTAATGAGGTCACTTGCTTTTCTGGCAGTGGATAGTTGGTTTGGTCATATCCGAATCGTCAACAATCCCTGCGAAGGATCTGATATTGTCTCTCCTCTATTGTTGATACTGCAGACCCGTCCCAGAGAGACTGTCCCATGAACTCTTCTTGGGATCCACGTGTTACTTCCTGTGTGTGGCTTGAGACTTTGAACGATACGGTGGCTAGCCGACTTTAGCGGAGTTCATGCCGTCATTTTCCACCCAGATTGTCTGACTCGATGCTAGGGGTTTAAGCACCTTCGATGTTTGTGTTAGGCTAGAACTCCCTTCTCTAATTTAGTTCTTCTTTCTGCTTTAAATGATGATGATGATGATGATGATGATGATGATGATGATGATGATGATGATGATGGAGCAATGAGCACGGCCGTACGTGAAGTATGACCGAAGACCCTGTGACCTCTATCAGAGTATCAGGTAGTGTTTCAAATTACCCCGAAATGATAGAGCACGCTACATAAGTATGTTTTTCGTGATAACATGAATGAGGCACTGGCACTCTTGTACACCTAAAATAGTTAGCCAGGATCATATCACTAGATGGCGATTGGTAAGTGGCTTCGTGAATACCGCGTACTTGAAAGGCCAGTTTCAAAGCTTGCAGCAAAATCAGCGACCACGTTATGGTCTAGTTTAGGCAAAAATTCAGTTGCGATTGGATATACTTCCCGAGACCCTCAAATCACCGCATCAGGGCAAGCGTATTCTAACATGCAGATTTCAAGACTAGAATTTGGTCATATTATAACACGAATGCCACTGTAGACTGTCAATTTGCTATTTTCCTCTTTACTACATTTTGCACTGAGCTATTTCGTGAATGCATCCAATTTCGCAATTTCTCGTTGAATGCGCTGAATAAAATGTCGGCGACGTTGTAAGTAGTATGTTTTACCAAGGATAAATCTATGTTGTTTTGTTTTACTTGTAAAACACTCGTCTGTCAAATTCACACTCCTTCAACTCTTACAGAAATGACAACAACGTTATCGGGCACGACATACTCTATTCTGTTCGGCGCAGACTCACAAAAGCTTTTCGCGCGGCCCGTTCGGGCGAGGCGCGTTTATTGATCGGGGAGACACTTCAAATGTTGGGTCCCATTCAGGAAAAAAAATCCCCGTTGGCTGAGGTTCCGGATTTAAACCAGAGGCCTGAAGTGTGCCCGGAATATTGGGGTGATGCCAGAGGAGATAAAGTGTACTTTGAGGATGTCTACAAAACTGTGAACTGTGACCGAATCCCACTGGAGGATCTGGTGGAAGTTCTACTCTA
>NW_008752145.1:146704-147617 GCF_000715545.1 Opisthorchis viverrini | reverse complement strand
CCGCTCCGTGTATCCAACTATTCATATCCATTTGGCATTAGGTGCCAAATCAGCCGGGGGTGCGTGCGATGCTCTGAGCAATGTTCGCGTGTATACGCACGAAAAAGACAACGGATCTATGTGGTTGAAACTCAGTACGTTCAGTACTAAAAAGTACGTATTGGTCGGCCGAAACATGGTCGACTTCACGCACTACACTGATATCGATCGTATGCTTCGGGTTATGGACAGTCTCGGGGTGGATGTTGTTGGCGGTGCTGTTCGACTGGAACCAGAAGGTCGCTGGTACGCCGGATGTTATCAGGTAGGTTGTCAGGGGAGTGTGTGACCAATTTTACTGCTTCATTTGCCCCCAAAAAATGACAGCGGCGATTCTTCAAGCGCTTTTCGGAATAGATGTATTGATCAATTATTGACCATTGGTGATTAGAATTCGCACAAACCATGTTTCACCGTCTGTGTTTCCAACTCGCGGTTTCCAAAGTTTAGCGACGGCACACACACTCTGCGACTGATTTGTCCGCATAAACGTCCTTGTAATTTGCTTTTTTTGGCACCCAACTGTCCATCTCCAGGTAAGAATTGACTAAACCAGAACAGACTTAGTTGGCATCGTTCCCCAAACCATTCACACAAACCTCAATTTCTAGAGTCTAAGTGTGCATCAGAGTATTTCTTGGGAGCCGGGTACATTCCATGGAGTTCTGAACCCTGACTGTTCTGAACATAATTCATAATTTCAGTGCAAACAATGGGACTTCGGAGGAGTTGTTAGGGACATCGTCCATTAGGAACAGAGAAACAGTCCAATGCTTCGCACCTACCATCTCTCTGTAAGTCGACTGGTCAAGTCTAGTCCCGCTATTATCTCGGTCGACAAGACGTGGCACATAGTTTCAGATTCGGTATTGGT
>NW_008752145.1:133395-146273 GCF_000715545.1 Opisthorchis viverrini | reverse complement strand
GGATTTTCAGCAACCTTATGAGTAGTACATTACAAAGATATACATGTATCGCCATATCTCGAATATCGTAATTTGAGAAGGCTTTGGACATAAAAATTTTGAAACCGTTAGAATCTCTTCCTATGGGATTATATTCTCACTTGATTTCAGATTTTTCTAATATTCGTTCAGCTCTTGTGAGATATAATTTGTAGCAATTCTAGTCAAATTCCTGTCCAGATATGTCATACCTACTTCAGTTAGTGATGGATCGTTTTATTTCGTAATGGTTCGTCTCTTGCTTAGAGATTGGAAAACCGAATAAAGGCCCCGTGAACCTCAAATAAAGCGTGAACAGTGAATGTGTGTATCCAGCTAGGTAGAATCCGTGGTCTCCCATTTTTAATCGTTTCGTTGATGTATGACAAGAAATCCAATATAGGACGTCTATTTTGGTATATGTTGCTAAGACGAGAGTGGTTATTGGTTTCTTGACATAACATATTCCTCGTTAGGTCGCTGAAAACTGTGAAATCACTGACGTCCTGTTTCCCTCATTTTGTGGCTCATTCGTTCAGCAGTAACAGTCCTTCTGTGCCTAACTCCCATACTAACACAAGGAAGTCCAAAGGCTGGGTTACTGCCAAGTTGCTCAAGCCTAGACAGCGGAAGTCGAGAGTCATAGGTCAGTTTCGGACCACGGATCTTGCAGGCAGTAGATTCGTGCCTTAGCCATTGAGTCATCTCGTCCGTGGGGATCAGTAGATAGGTCCACATCACTGCCTCGAATTTCAGCCAACCTTAGTTTATGCCTGAACTATGAACAGTATGCAACTGACGAAATACGTACGTTTGGGTGATGTGATGTTGTACAAAAGCTACATCCGAAGAACGAAACCGCTTGAGGCAGTAAACAACACGCTTTGTACTGTTCTCTTCTTTCAGTCCACAATTCGAAACTTTACACTTCGAATCCACCCGGGGCATGATCAATCGGCTCAGTCGTGTGCATACTGCGATTACATTGCTTCGCCGTTTATTATTCGCCGCAGTTTATTCCGAGCCGCAATGAGAGATTCGTTTTTCTCCGGACCCATCGCATTCGTTCGGATGTTTATGGACTCGGTGCAAGGGACGGGCGATCAGACATTGCGCACTGTCGCTTGCGTGGACCTGCTGTTTCATGTGGCTGGACAGCCTTACGGCTCACGAAGCTACGGTATTGCAGAAATCCCGAAATCTAGCTGGGTTGGCCTGTCCAAACAATTCGTTCTCAACCGCATTGTGTTGCCTGGTAATATCGACCACCGGTGGACGTGTGATGAGGTGGATATCAAATGTGGAACATACCGAACCGCCGGCGTTATACTGCCTGGATGCTGCATTGAGGAGTTGGCAAACTGTCTCAAAGGTTTCCTTGCTCTGGCTGACAAGCACAATGTCTCGACTTTTCTCGTGAGCGGGACTCTTCTGGGAACGGTGAAAATCTACGGAGGGTTTCTTCCATGGGAACGAGATTCCGATCTGGTGTGGGATGCCTACAAATTCCCCGTGGTCGGAGGACCAATGAAAACTAGCCTGCATGAAGTCTACAGTTGCGAACTTGGTCCACTGGAGCACAAAACCAAATTTGGTTTGGATATTAGAGCTTGTTCTAAGGTTACAAACAATTCTTGCCTCTACCATCCTCTGAGATCGAAATCTTGGCGGATTGAGCTATACGGGGACCCGATTATCACAGCGAATCGTCTGTGGGGATTGAAGAACACCACAAAAGTCAATTTGAATGGGATGTGGGTTACCTCCCCACCTAATCCGGGACGTTATGTCCGCCATGCTTACGGAGATAATATACTCGGACATGTTCAGCATTGGCTAGACTATGGTCTATCAACCGGTTGGACTCGCTACACGAATGTGGAGATTGCTGAGTATATGCCCTGTCCGTGGCGATACGTTCGACATTCTTGCTTAATCGGAAACTACCTACCCCATGGAAATATCCAGTTTCAAGACTTTCCGCTTTGAAATGACCATATTGGAAGTAGTGTTTTTTTTGCAATCTTTCGAAATGTGTGTGGAGACACCAATTCAAAATTCTGATGGACACGTTCTAGTGTTCGGTGTACGCGCATCAATAAAGTAATTTTGAGTTAAGTCGTATACTTTTCTGCTAGAAGGCGATTCGCCAGGCTGCGCATCAATTTATGTAACTCAGGATCAACAACTTCAAATTGGCTGTGGTCTGAGACGCGATTTGTAGATTGCTCGCCTAAAGCGTCGTCTAGATCGAACATTCTGGCGAGTTCGCTGTACCGAACGTGTGCGACAGGGTTGCTTCCCGTTTGTAATCCTCTGAAAACAATCATTCTTCTTAGGACCCCACGTTTTTGGACAAATCAGTCGGTATCTTTTTTAATTTCCATGAAGAACATAAACAGGTTCGCCAGAGTCTATTTGGCATAAATTTTGGTGTGCTTCAATTAAGGGGGGACTTTTCGGTTTTTTCCTAAATCGGTAAACGGAAACAATCAGAGAATTTTGTTCGACACCCTACAAACATGTTGCCATTGCCTCGATTGATATTGCATATCAGTCCCACTTTTAATCGCTCAATTCCCATTCCGTTGGCTGAACCGTTCGACTTTGATCTCCTACTAACCGCTCAAACTTGCGGTACATCGGGAAGAGGGGACTAGGTACATATTAACTGATCGTGTTTGTGAGTCACTGTTAGGGTTATCGTCTTTATTTAAGATTCGTGTCTCTCCTCGATGAATGCAATGGGAACCGATCAGGGACGGTTTTGTGGTTATAAAGCGACTTCGACCAGCGCCAAGAGAAGACATATTTCATTATCTATCGACACACGCCTGATGAAAACAATCAGTTCGCGCAATAAATAACGGCAGAGGGCACCACTCTATTGATACATTGTTCAAATAGGACATATTAATATAATATATGATATATAAAAACTAAGCATCACAGCGTGAAAGGAATCGAGGGTGTAGAACTGGCGAGCGTATGAAAAGCTGTCTTAGATTGGCCGACTTGACACGTGATGGTGTGGTTGTCAATCCACGTGGGATCATCAGAAAATACCGAGGGGTGGGGGTGGAAATCCCAACCCGACCAAAGGTCACGGCATCCCTCTTACACAACTATCTTAGCACTAGCTCATCCACACAGACGGACAGAAGGTCCAAAAGACGTTCAAATGAACCGAACCAGAAGAACCACACCCTAGGCTGGATCCAAACACATGAAGGTTTCCCCACCGGCCCAACACTTGTTCAACCACTCTAACACACTAAAATCCCTCGGCCGACACCCAATAGAGATTTAGCTTGACTTGGCTGATTGTTTCTCCCTCCACCTTTAATCTCGACCAACCTCGGAACCTAGTCACTCGGCCTGAAGAAGCTTTTGTGTCAAAAGCGAAACGTTGCCCAGCAATAAATCTACCGATTGTCACCAAACTTTTCGAAAAATTCTAATGCTTCCAAAGCAGCCAGGTGGCGAATTTCAAGGGTTTTTGTGCCTCGCGGCTTTTGAAATGTTTGAAAAAGTACGTGGCTTAAGTGGACTACTACTGGTCTGTTGTTGTTGCTCTCCAGCGCATTTCTAAGTTTGAAATTGTGAATATTAATGGAGTATTTGATCGGTACTCAACAGTATTTATGATGAGCGCACCTGATTCCGTGTTCGGTTGAAAACTGATGAAGGTTTCATTTCCCCCAGTTCATTGGTTGCATCACAATCTCTCAACTACTTGGATGAAAAGATTTGGTTATCTGGACTTTTGTTAGATGAACTTCAGAAATAAATTGATCAGTATACGTTTGGCACTTTTCTTACAGCCTGATCACATAACTGGCATGTTTTGGGCCTGCATCATATTTCGGTTCATCTTACTTGCAGAAACTATAGTCACAAGATCCTTTTTGGTCCCGAAAATTTTCAATTATCAGGAGCTCTAGAGTATCATGACAAGTTATTGTTTCCCGTAAGGCCATACCCTGGACGACGACGAAGGTGCTGGGAGTTTATTAGTCAAGTTTGATTTTGGGATACCGACAGAGTACTACCACTGAATCAGTCACAATGTCGCTCGTGAATATAACATCTGGACAGGTATGAAGCTGGCCCGTCTAGAGGCGTCTCGAGTATCAGTGCAGTCAATACCGACGAGAGTGTAAAATCGATTGCAACCGAGGGATCTACAGAGCACTAGGCGCTATTCTGACCGGCCCACGAGACAAGAAGACAAACGAGAAGGAAACGAATGAAGTCATCAATAACTGTGTTTGGATATCATCAGTCTGGCGTGTGCACAGTTCGTGCCGATGAAGTAGTGGTCAACTTCTGGCAGCGCACGTTTGGAATTGACGGTCAGACACGGTCAAAGCTATGCGCTTTTCATGAGTTCTTAGATCAGTATTGCACGTGCCCAGCGCTTCGACGCTTTGGCGGAGACCAACGGGAAGATGGATGGAAATATATCCCAACAAAAACGATTTGAAAAAAATCTACAAATTTCGCAAACCCATAAGACTGGTAGAAATATATCATTGTACCGACGAAGCTAGATGCGACTTCATCTGACTAGAATGTGGATGTGTATCACCGAGTATGAGTTACTCCACCAACGTATGAAACGTTTCGACAGAAACGTCGAAAACCGAATCGATCTTCGCCGAACGACCTACGAAGCAGAAGCCGATAACATGAGTGACCCGCGAGCTCAATAAACAAACGACAATAAAATGAATGGAGCCAACTAAAAAGTGGACAATCTAGATTCTAACCCACATGGCTTGCACAAACCTTTTAGCCACAAATTGTTGGACAATCGTCTAACCAAACTAGTAATGTGTATTTGTTGTTCAAGTTGATACTATTCGAGAACTATGCAAATTTCCTGTTCCAATGGTTACTGTTCGATTCAAGACTTTGAAAACGGATTGGTAAAAAAATTTGAGGTCTTGGCCATGGTGAGGCGAATTCGGTTGTGGCGATGTTCGATTAGAACGGCTGTGAACCAAAATGGAGAAACTAAAAGAGCGTGCTGATCCCGAGCTGCCGAAATTTACTTTAATATGGTAGTTGGCTTGTTCGCTGAGCTGGGCAATTTGGTTGCAAACGTTTCATCACCAATCGAGGTGACACCATCAGTGCGTAGTTGTGCGTAGCGGTTGGACAGTGGTTGTACAACCACTAACCCACCGCTACGCACAACTACGCTCCCCAATAACGCACTGATGATGTCAGCTCGATTGGTGATGAAACGTTTGCAAACAAATTGCCCAGCTCAGCGAACAAGCCAACGACCATCTACGCTAGCTGAGCTTCCGACATTCTCCTCTTACTTTATTATCGTCACCTCATCCTCAGTTTTCTGTGTCCCATAGTACCGTGAATGTTTCGTGATCCCAAGTTGGTTGGAGCAGCGAATTGCACTTAGTCTGTCAAGTATTGTCATTATTGTCAAATATACAAGAGTGGCTTGTGCCTGATCAGTTCAGGACCTAGGAGCGTAAACCCGGGAAGTAGTTAGGCTCACAGTAGTATGTTTTCATGCGGTGGAGTGCTCCCCCAACATGAGATCTATTGCTAGGTGACAGGAAGGTCCTCTGCAAAAACCATAAACATTTTCTAACAAACAAATCATAAATGATGTCTGCACCGCTAAGTTCACAGTCCCCTGGTTTTGCGATCAGAAGGATGAACGTTTAGCTTGAACTTGGTTTGATCTCGACATCTCAACTGATCTTGTCGAGGCCATTGTACTCCCGCTGAGTGGCATGACATCTGGACACCTAAACTGTGTACAGATGGTACGACTGGTGGGCAAGCTTCCCACTACTTCCCTCCGCTTTGTGAGTGTCACTTGTTTTCTCCCAATGCGTAAGGCTTAGTGACATGGAGCGAAAGTAATAGCTAACCGTATGGGTGTGGTCAGAGATAAAGCGAAGTGGACTCACTGGCTCAACAAAGATAACCTCAAAGATATCCACATATGCAGTTCGTGACTAGCGAACTAATTTGGTTTTGCGAGAGACTCACCTGAAATCCAGCTGAATCTTTCGTTTGTGATGTTTCGTGGCTCCTTGTTAGGAGAGAATGTGTAACTCCGAACTAGATGTTGGTTTTTTACTACAAAGAGCTGAGATTTATGCAAGATGGTCGCCAGGTAGATGCATCTTAAGCGAGTAAACTTTTGAAGACAAGTCACCAAGTACACTTTTAAGCTACTGATTTGACCGGATCCCTGGCATGATGACGTGCGATAATTAGTGTTTTGTACAAAGCCAAAAGAAAATCGTTTGGAAGTTATTGGATACGTATCCTCAACCTTTTTAAGCATATCGTTTCTTATGCATAAGGAAATGGTGTCGTCCGTTTTATTAAAAATTAGCCTTTCGTCATTTACTTCACATGAAATCTATCATTGTATTGTACTACTCACAGGGTTGCTGAAAATCCATGGACAGCACACTACCGGTTTCGCCCTTCTTGGGGCTCATCAGGTAGGCGCAGTCCCCGGGTTTCCGTCAACCTTATGTTCTACTTGAAACCAAATTGTACGAAATAAGCGAATATACACTCATTTGCAAACTGATGTGATTTTTCGAGAGACTCACCTGGAACCCAGATCAATCTCTCGTTCGTGATTTTTTCAGGCACATCCAGTTGCGATATCTCGAATATCGTAGCGACTGAAACAAGGCGGCCTGGTGCAGCACATTCAGTTTCCTGAAAACATCACAAACGAGAGATTCAGCTGGGTTCCAGGTAAGTCTCTCGAAAAACCAAATCAGTTTGCAAATGAGTGTATATTCGCTGAAATCTATCTGTTGGTATCTTATAAATCGGCGCGTGGTTATTTGAGAACCTGAGTCTAGTTGCGTTGGTTTCTACGGAACATCTGGGCGCATACAGAGAACACGCGCGACGAATTGACGTTCCGGAACTCAGGGGCTTCTCGAATTTTTCAAACAGTATCATTCATCACGGGAGTTATTACTGTCTTTCTCGCATAATGTGATTGAATGTCTTCTTGGTTCTCCCTACTGGAATGAGACTGTCTACCATTGACCTACGAACAACAATGTGGATGATCGCGGATTCCCATCACTTGCAATTTGCGGTTACGATAGCGATGTAGCCAAGCATTCGATATTCAAACCCTTAAGGAGGGAATCGGAAAAGAGCAAAGGATTTTTCATTTTTGTGTTGTTCAGGGGTCAAAGTATTTATGACAGAAAAATTGTGGCTGCTCATGGTTTTTATGAGCGACTTTCAGAAATTTGGCGCGCTATCACAAATTTTACGAAAAACTGCAATGCAGGATCTGACAACTTGACCAGACGGTGAGTCAAGCGCGGGTGATTTTTCTCAGTTCGTTTGTAGGTAACCAGAATGAATGCTTTCTGTGATTATCAACAGAAGGGAAGATCTGGTAGACGATGTTAAGCCATTTTCTCCAAACGGTATAACGTCCCGAAGCAGCCCCTGGTCTCACCGAACTCGACAAAAAGTTCAAAGTGCCATCCGATCGGATAGACACATATCAACATCGACCTGATACACTCAGCCAGCGGGGCTATTCCCCGAAGGGAGTTATTCTGTCCTGATGAAAAGTTGCTCTAATCAAGTCGGCAAGTCATGAAATATACCCCACTTAGCGAATATACACTCATTTGCAATGTAATTTGGTATTTCGTGAGACTCACCTGAACTGAATCTCTCGTTTGTTATTCCAGGTAACTGCCGGCTTTTATGTCCGAGATGCATGAATTACTTATGTATCTGTAGTACGATCCAGGGTTATTTTATATTGGTTGATCTGAAGGCTTTGTTGAGAGAACGAATAAACATGTTGTACATTGGCTGATCCAGTCCACGACATTTTTACTTGATTTGTATTGTAGCAGAAATTAGGTGAATTTACATCGCCGGCCTCACACACTGTTATTTAGAAATCTTCTTTCTCAGAATGTCGGCTACCCTTTGTTTTATGGTGAATGCCCTTAGGATCTTGAGAGTAATTTCACGACTAAGCAACTGGATTAAAGTGGACTCATTGGAGACGGTCACTGTTGGAGGTGAGAACTCGCAATGAGGCTGACCGCGGTACTTGTCAAGCACTATTTTATATAACTCGGATATCGTATGATGCACTTGGGGGAATTTTTCCGAAAACGCTTGAAGACCGTTGTAACTCCGTTGGCCACGCTTGATTCACCCGGGGGTGTTCCATCTAATCCACATGAACAACGATCTTTCCACCAAAAATTTCCGTCCTCATCTGCTTGTATGCTTATTTAGCTTAGAGGTCTGGATTGCAAACCTCTTCTCGCAACAGTCACACATGAAAGGACGCTCACCAATATGTGTCGAATATTATTCTCCTGGATTGCGGAACTCCGAAAATAAAACCGTAGAAAGAGGAATTTTTGCACGATCGACTGCTCCATATTGTGGAAGCTTTGGTTGATGGCTGGATAGACTCTCTGTTTTTCTGGATGCAGCCGCCCGCAACTATTAACTTCGTTTGCTAGTTGCCCCAGATGGAAGATCATAAAGAAATCACTGGTCAATGAAGGAACATTATTGTAATTAGGGAGCTAGCCGCAAGAAATCGCATCTCAAGGACCCCAAATTGAGACATTCCATTTTAACAGATTTACCTTGGTCTTATCTTCTGTTAACTTCTTGACTGCGTCAGTCTGTCGTTTTCAAGAAATCTAACACGGAGATATGAACGCCATATGAACGTCTTCTGTTGCACTACAAGAAACAATAACGAAAACGATAGCATTCATCGAAGGCTACTTGTGTGGCGTTGGATTCTACTGATGAGACGTACAAGTAACCTGCGGTTTGTCAATTTGTCTACGGTTTCCCCGAATGCATCAGAAAAACCTCACCAGGATTACGCAAACTAGCAGGCATCGTAAACAAAACAAGTGTGTGTGGTAAGTGTGCCTGCTCGTAAATCCGGGAATAGTGATCCCGAATTGAAAGAAATTTTATGCCGTGCGCTGATTCAGCAACGTAATTCAACTAAATCGATCCGTCATATATTGCGCTACCAGAAAGAGCATCGAAGGTGGTTGATACTACTGGTGAGACGTGCAAGTAGTCTGGTGTTTTCTGGAATCTCCACCACCGTATATTGTGGAACTTGTGGAACTGATTTGTAACTTTCGTTTAGGATTCCATTAGGGTCAGTGAGTATCCACGAAAGTTCAAGAAGATGCGTGAGAATGTTCAGCTTTTAAAAATGACGTACATATGAGGCGTCTACCTTCCTGTCCAATAACTGCTTAGTTGGTGTTTACTAATAAACGACATTGCACCAAACAGTTTTGCTTACTTCAGTTTGACGATTACCAAAAGCTCAAGGCTGATGTTCATTATCGTAAAGTCTTTACTAACGGCATTAGTGGTTTCCGACATTTCGTTCCCACGATTTCAACAGGAAATCTTTCCAGAGCACCTCTTCCTCGACTGCTCCATATTGTGGAAGCTTTGGTTGATGGCTGGATAGACTCTCTGTTTTTCTGGATGCAGCCGCCCGCAACTATTAACTTCGTTTGCTAGTTGCCCCAGATGGAAGATCATAAAGAAATCACTGGTCAATGAAGGAACATTATTGTAATTAGGGAGCTAGCCGCAAGAAATCGCATCTCAAGGACCCCAAATTGAGACATTCCATTTTAACAGATTTACCTTGGTCTTATCTTCTGTTAACTTCTTGACTGCGTCAGTCTGTCGTTTTCAAGAAATCTAACACGGAGATATGAACGCCATATGAACGTCTTCTGTTGCACTACAAGAAACAATAACGAAAACGATAGCATTCATCGAAGGCTACTTGTGTGGCGTTGGATTCTACTGATGAGACGTACAAGTAACCTGCGGTTTGTCAATTTGTCTACGGTTTCCCCGAATGCATCAGAAAAACCTCACCAGGATTACGCAAACTAGCAGGCATCGTAAACAAAACAAGTGTGTGTGGTAAGTGTGCCTGCTCGTAAATCCGGGAATAGTGATCCCGAATTGAAAGAAATTTTATGCCGTGCGCTGATTCAGCAACGTAATTCAACTAAATCGATCCGTCATATATTGCGCTACCAGAAAGAGCATCGAAGGTGGTTGATACTACTGGTGAGACGTGCAAGTAGTCTGGTGTTTTCTGGAATCTCCACCACCGTATATTGTGGAACTTGTGGAACTGATTTGTAACTTTCGTTTAGGATTCCATTAGGGTCAGTGAGTATCCACGAAAGTTCAAGAAGATGCGTGAGAATGTTCAGCTTTTAAAAATGACGTACATATGAGGCGTCTACCTTCCTGTCCAATAACTGCTTAGTTGGTGTTTACTAATAAACGACATCGTGGTGAAGGTTTTTTCTCTGTACACGTGTAAAGCAGTCTGAAGTAAGCCGCTAATCTGAGCCCTGTCTGAAAGGCACAACTTGGTGATATTAAGCAAAGAGATTGGAAGCTATCCAAGTAAGTCTAGTACCACGCAGAGAGAAGACTTGTGCTTTCTTCCTTAGTCGAGCTGACTTAGACGAGATCATGTTGGAATCCGTCTCGAGGGATCAGAACACAAATAAGCAGCTTTTGTTGAGCAGAAAATCTCTGCTTGAATCATTAGAAGCCGGAAAAAACACACTTGATCGTGGATTCCTTGGTTTACTACATTTAAATAGGAGTATATTTAGAATATTGCTTGAATTATTCCGTCGCCGACACTCGGGCGGAGCACGTCTCGCTGTTTTTTGGATTGCAGTCCAGTTGCTAGATGGATACTACTTGAAAGCTGCCGTTCATTCGATAAAGTGCATCAATCGAAAAAGACAGAGGAGCGCTATTTTTCGGCTGTTGATCGATTCAGAAAATTAGCTGTAAAACTTCTCCTGTATGTGTTTACCTCAAACCTTCTGTTGGTTTTGACAACTGAAGCGATCAGTGTACGGTCAATAGGTTTTGTCGGAGAATGCAGTTCATCAGTGTGGCTTGTTAGCGC
This sequence comes from Opisthorchis viverrini, assembly GCF_000715545.1. NCBI lineage: Eukaryota > Metazoa > Platyhelminthes > Trematoda > Opisthorchiida > Opisthorchiidae > Opisthorchis > Opisthorchis viverrini. Next base: position 135,247 of record NW_008752145.1, on the reverse strand, counting down.
ATCGTCACACAGGCTACTTGAAGTTTTAACCCGACACATCGCTCATACATAGAACGCCTTTCTCGTCCACTTTGTTATACATATAAAGTGGGGAAAATGACGCGTCGCACTCCCGACAATTTATCTGCGGAAAACTGCCCTCTCTTTTTCCCCACATATATATAACAGAAATGGCTAAGTAGAAGAAATGATAACTGCTCGGTAACTCACCTAACCTTTTGTTGAAGTAGTGTGACCTGGATTCTACAAGAACGCAGCCAAATACATTGAGTGTCGTTTTTGGCACTCAGGGGATAACACTAAGGGTTTCCACTTGAGCAAGTTATCCCGTTATGCCCAATCACGAGAAAATATTATGGTATGTGAATTTGTTGCTAGCGAGAGTTGAAACTTAATGCCAGTCGAAATTTGCACGTATGATATTCTTTTGCTGAATGTGTTATCAAAGGGGACTTCTGACGTTTCAATTGACATTGCATTCGTGATATCACAGTATATTTCCCTGAAAGAGCACTGTTTATCGTTTTGCCTAAAAGAGATTCAACAACGCATTGCCAGGTTTTCTGTTTTTTCGTAAACCTACTATGGTTCAGATTCAGGTGATCAAGCATTCAACCTGCCGTCCCCAGAAGCAAATGGCCTGAATCTACAATATAATACTGATATTACACTAGTACTATATAATATTTTAAGGAACCACAATAATCAATAACTTAGTCGGTGGATACCGGACTGGGACACTGTGGTACGCAAAAGTTCACTTGTTTCTGGCACAGTCAGAAGAGCTCTGAAACAAGAAATCACGTTATTATCATCTGCTTGCAGGCAAAATGGGGGGTTGACAGGAATTCACGCTGCAGATGGTTCTTTGTCTATTAACTTGTTCCGGTGTTTACTTGTCCACCAGTTCATCAAGATATCGGTTGTCTGCAGCTCATTTGGCGCGTGGCTGTGTTGCGAATCGGTGCAAATCTCCAACGCTCCTGTCGACTTTTGTACGAATAAACCGGGTTAATTCATCGATGGAAGAACAGTTGTGTAAAGGAAATCTACGAAACTAGTTGCCCAAAACAGCACTGATTAGCCTCATTTTTTACTGTCCCGTAAAAATCGTAAAGTTCTCATTATAGGTGTCGTAGGTACGATAGAAGTGATAAACAAATCTAGTCTGCCTAAAGGCGTTCAAAGAATGCGTCGCTTCCTTGTCCTCAGCATAGGTGGTGAAAATATACCGCAAAATGTCGCGATGGAATGAGACTACTGACGCACGTGATAGTAGTATGAATTTGACCTTGATGGACATTTCAATCCCCTGAAATTCCGACTGCACTTGACTGTGCGTGATCTACCGAAGTGCATGTTCTTAGGCGAGTGACTGGGATGGTGACTGGCGGCCTTAAGCAAAATCTTTTTTTCCTGTTGGTTGTGTGAGGAGATTTTGAATTTTTGTGGAGATTTCGTCCTGTGAGTAAAATCAATCTATGCTGAAAAGCTGAGAAGCACTGTACAGCTGTTTCATCCTAATTGGGAATCATCTGCAGTGCGTATCTCGCGCAACTCCGAAGAGTCTCGAAACCCACTACTTCCTGGCCAGTAGTTTGAACACTTAAGCATTCGGCCACGAATGGCTGATCAGCAGTGTGACTAACTCGCACTTAGACAAGATTTAGCGCCGCTCAGCATTCAGTCACGCGATCCACATCACGTAGGTACACGTATTGACTAGCTCCTCGAGCAACGACTTCTCACATTGAAGTTTCACTCATCGGGTGAAGTTTATTCTTCCACTGAGCTACTTATATATTGTGGGTAGTGTGAGGAGATTTGGGATATTTTGTGTGGGATTTCGTCC
>NW_008752145.1:116949-129442 GCF_000715545.1 Opisthorchis viverrini | reverse complement strand
GTTCCGGTGTTTACTTGTCCACCAGTTCATCAAGATATCGGTTGTCTGCAGCTCATTTGGCGCGTGGCTGTGTTGCGAATCGGTGCAAATCTCCAACGCTCCTGTCGACTTTTGTACGAATAAACCGGGTTAATTCATCGATGGAAGAACAGTTGTGTAAAGGAAATCTACGAAACTAGTTGCCCAAAACAGCACTGATTAGCCTCATTTTTTACTGTCCCGTAAAAATCGTAAAGTTCTCATTATAGGTGTCGTAGGTACGATAGAAGTGATAAACAAATCTAGTCTGCCTAAAGGCGTTCAAAGAATGCGTCGCTTCCTTGTCCTCAGCATAGGTGGTGAAAATATACCGCAAAATGTCGCGATGGAATGAGACTACTGACGCACGTGATAGTAGTATGAATTTGACCTTGATGGACATTTCAATCCCCTGAAATTCCGACTGCACTTGACTGTGCGTGATCTACCGAAGTGCATGTTCTTAGGCGAGTGACTGGGATGGTGACTGGCGGCCTTAAGCAAAATCTTTTTTTCCTGTTGGTTGTGTGAGGAGATTTTGAATTTTTGTGGAGATTTCGTCCTGTGAGTAAAATCAATCTATGCTGAAAAGCTGAGAAGCACTGTACAGCTGTTTCATCCTAATTGGGAATCATCTGCAGTGCGTATCTCGCGCAACTCCGAAGAGTCTCGAAACCCACTACTTCCTGGCCAGTAGTTTGAACACTTAAGCATTCGGCCACGAATGGCTGATCAGCAGTGTGACTAACTCGCACTTAGACAAGATTTAGCGCCGCTCAGCATTCAGTCACGCGATCCACATCACGTAGGTACACGTATTGACTAGCTCATCGAGCAACGACTTCTCACATTGAAGTTTCACTCATCGGGTGAAGTTTATTCTTCCACTGAGCTACTTATAGATTGTTGGTAGTGTGAGGAGATTTGGGATTTTTGTGGAGATTTCGTCCTGTAAGTGAAATCTATCTATAAACTGGCCAGGAGGTCGCGGGTTCGAAACTCTTCGGAGTTCCGTGAGACTTGCACTGCCGGTGATTCCCAGTAAGAAACAGCTGATTTCGTCCTGTAAGTGAAGCCAATCTATAAACTGGCCAGGAGGTCGCGGGTTCGAAACTCTTCGGAGTTCCGTGAGATTTGCACTGCCGGTGATTCCCAGTAAGGATGAAACAGCTGTACATTGCTTTTCGGCTTTCCAGCATAGATTGGGTTCACTGACAGAACGAAATCTTTTTTTTCTATTCGTCCTTGTTACTTACTACAACGTTAGTAGTCAGAATAAAATCTACTGGACCAAAGGCAGCTACAGAGGTTCTGAGCAGATCCCCTTGAAATCTAGTAACAGCACGCCAGTGTCATATGGATTCCAAGGAATCTGAATCAGAATTATGTACATGTGATGCAGGCTTCCTCTTGTGTACGAATATATATTCGGATAGAATTCACGCCGATTCGAATCAAGTATTCGTGGGTTTCCTATAATTCGGGATAATCGAATTGGCCTACACCAAGAAGTGAAATTGTTCGGATGTTTACAACGCTTCACTTTTCCTCACTTCGCTTTTTTTAGGTGTTATTTGACAACAAGCGACGTTTTTGATTGTGAAGATGAGTTATACGCATTCTAAATTGACGGTTTGTAGATGTGATAACTGGTAAGGTTATGAAAATTCCGCTTAATTGAAGCCAAATTTTCATCCCAAATAGGGACGGGTGTTTGCTGAATGATTCCCCCGTCCAAAGAAGATTACTGAGGCGGGAACACCGACAAACGTGTCCAGTCATTCCCAAAGCGTGCTTGACCGCTTTGAGTGTATGTTGCATGAACGCAGATGATGTGACCAAATATTTGATTTGTCAAATCGAACCGAATTGACCACCAGTACACCTTTTGACGTACTATATCGCACTAAATTTACTGCTCCAACATGAAACACTTTTGACTACTGGATTGCACATTATTGCCGTAATGAGTAGTGTTACCTGTCGGTAATCTGATCAGGCTGTAACCGAGTGGTGTTGAGGTGTTGTTTTTGCCTAACTGTGATTCAATCAACATATTTGCAATTTGTATAATGTGTTTGTATGTTTCCCGATACATGACGAAAGCTTGTCAATGCAGAATTTTTCATTCGTAGCAAACGGGATGGAAGAATTCCGTTCTTGGAACATGCAAGGGGTGTCGTGGAGCTCGACGTTACCAAGAAACTAGACACCGCCAAATTGAGAATTATAATACGGGAGACGGGATACAAAATAATGCCACTGATATGGTCGTTGATGAAGCTGGGATATCGTTTTTCTTTCTGAGAATCATATTGGAGACTTGGTTTACTAGCAGACCTCAAATCTATTTCTTCAGTCTTAATTGGTACATGCGTTGCAATAATCAGGTATCTAGCAGGGCTTCGAAGTATTTGTACGCCCGGACGCTGACAATTTATAGATCAGCCGGCCATCCGTCTGCTCACCGAGGTCTAGGAGACTATATCAGTTTCTTAGGCTAGGCATCGAAAGTAGAAATGATGGAAAACGACTCCGGAAGGTCAGACATCGGTCAAATCATTGTGTGGTGCAAGAAAACTGGAAATTATTAGTTTACACTTGTTTAAATGGGCTGCGACTAATTTCTTGGTTGACCTGTTCGTTGAAAATAATTTTTATCACAAAATATAGTACTGATCACATGAGTTTGAAAAGTTTATTAGCGTGATAACAAGAAAGTCAAAAGTCAGTGAGCTATCAGAACTGGTTAAATAGAGTGGAGTCCAAAATATTGCTATTATACTGACGCTGTCGTGGACCAAAAGTTCTGTGAATGTGTTTCATATCCCGGAAGAGTTGTATGAGGCTTGGTGAAGTTGAAGGTTCTTTCACATGCTTGCTTGAAGGGGGGCTAGTTCTTATTGATAGGTTCTCATATCGGAACAGTGAACATGCCTGTCAGATTGCTGGGACGGTACTCCTATGCAGAAAACGCTGATGCGAACGCAAATACTACGCCCATATTACATGAACCGGATCGCCGAAACTTGGCCAAGCGAGCAATGCAGCACTCTGAAAAGATTTTCACGGGAGTCCAACAGGAACCCATTCAGTGTCCTCGTTGTGTTGGTAATAACGAAGGCGTAAAACAAAAAAGACGTTCCCCGTTGTTTTGTTGCAGGCAAGAATCACGAAAATTTCAGTATAGTCACTTCAATGTTGGTGGTCACGTGATTTCGCCGGACGCCCAACCATATGACCTCGTTTGAAAAATCGTCACCGTGTCCTCGAACTAACCTCCTAGTGAGTACGCACTAAACGGGGTAAGCATTGGACGCAAGTTTTCTCTTATTAAAGCTCATCAGCCGGACATACCCAATGGCCGTGTCGATGTTTGAACTCTGCACATCTGACATTCGTGGCGATCGTGTCATCACCAGTGCACCAGCGCTCGCTCGAGTCATCCGAATTTTCATGTCCAAACAGGTGGACATATTTTCAAAAAGAACACCGTGACGAACATTACAGTTTTGGGATCTCGTCATTAGGTTAGTACATACCCAACTGTTAAAATAGGAGAGAAAAATGAAATACGCTGCGTAGATTGGTTGGTGAAATGCAAAAAGTGGAGACATGAACGATTGGTTTTCTGCGCCCCCCGATATCGCATCTGGTTGGATGCTGTGAGACAGTCAAGAGGGCTGTTGAGTGACTTGGCTGGTTCATTCGTCCCACATGACCAAGGCACACTCAGCGTTCCTACAAAACGTTTTTGACAGCGCAGTACTGGGTTTCTCAGGCACATAGCGACTGTCTCGGCTGCAGTCAAGCAACGCCATTGAATAGGTACTGGTGTAACGGTGATACTACTGATGGAGGAGGCATACGAGTCGTATGGTTTCTTCTTGTAAATTCGATTTGCGTCTCTTGAAAAGGGGATCGGTTGCGGAATTTGTGGAGTCGCTTTGCAACATTTGCTTGGATTTGAGCAGCAGTCAGTGAATATCCAGGAAAGTTCAAGAAGACGCGTTCAAGAGAAGATAGATGTTCAGTTTTTGTAAATGAGCTTTGCTTCCCTGTCCAATAGTCTATAACTGCTCAGTTGGCATTTTCTAATAAACAACTGCAGAAAAGGCTTTCTTCCTTTCACTGGTAGTCTATCTTGCACACGGTAAATGATTTGAAATGACTCATTCGGCCCGTTGTCGATTAGGTGGGATGCGATCTAGCTCCGGGATGAACTGTTGAGGTTAGTGGTACTCCGGTAACAGAGATGCTCGCGTATTCTCTCAGAAAGTAGCCGTGACGTGCGCCCAACATACTCCGGTGAACAACAGCAGGAGAAAGAATACACAACCTTTCGACCAGCCACTCGTGGCCGAACGGATAAGTGTTCAACCGCTTGCCGGGACGTCGCGGGTTCGAGACTCTCCGGAGTTTCGTGAGATGCGCACTGCTGGTGATTCCCAATAAGGATGAAAAAGCTGTAGAGTGCTCCTCGGCTTCTCAGCGTAGACTGGCTTCACGTACAGGAGAAAATCCCCACAAAAATCCCAAATCTCTTCGCACTACCAACCATCCACAACTGTGTCCAGAAAGACCCAGGAAATAGTTTCGTGGACTGACCTGAGCACACAAGTTTTGGAAGCCCTCTAGATTTCGCTAGGTTCCTCATGCAGTGCTCAACTGAAGTCAGTTTATTGAACTAATCGTGAATGTGCATTTTTATATCAGATTATAATAGATTACCAAAAAAATTAACTTCCTGATGGCCATCTATTATTTTTGAAATGTTAATTATTTCAGTGATGAACTGGGTCAACCGGGCTGGAAAACCATGCACATACACCTTGTTTTACTCCATTTAGATCCTACTTAGCCATATCACGTGACCGGTGTTCATCTGGGAAAACATAATCCAACTGTGAAGAGCATGTGTATAGATTTTTGAACGGTATAGCTAATCAATCATGCTTTCTTTTACGTGAAAAATCACATGTTTTATAGTCGGCCTTATGTAAGACACCACAAATGATTATCGGCCGTCCATCTTATATATATATATATATGTAATAATCCTAGAGTATAATTTGTGCACAGTTAGCGCGACCTTGCCATGTGCAAGTACTAAGCGAAATAGTACTCCAATTTTTCCAACAGGATTTGGTAAACAATCGGTAGTTTTTATTTGGGCAACGTTCCGCTTTTGACACAGAAGCTCCATCAGGCCTCAACGGTTGTTTAAACCGAAGCACGGAACACATTAGAAGGGTTTATCTGTTTTTAAGTAAGGTACTCAGTTGTATAGGTTTTGAATGTTTGCAATCGCACCAGTGTTGCCAGCGTTTCAAAATGGACAATTGTTTAGCAAATATTTACTCATTTACAAACCAATTTGGTTTTTGAGAGACTCAACTAGAACCCAGCAAAATCTCTCGTTTGTGATGTTTCTAGGACAACTGTTCACTCAATAGTTTGCTACCGAAAGCTGGATTGAGTATGCATTCCAAACAGTTTGAGTTATATAGCAACAATATTTACCAATAAAATTCAGGTTTGCTGTAAAACATTAGGTGTTGCGGATTCTTACTTAATATGTAGCTAACGAACTGCAGGATTCTCATGGAGGAAACTACTCACACGGTTGCTGAAAACTCTTCGACAGCCCACGACCGCTTTCGCCCTTCTTGGGGGCTCGTATTTTTCCTGATGTAGTACCGCGAAATGATGAAAAGGCAGGTTTCTGCCTACAGTATAGAAGGCAGCATTAGAACGCTTTTTGCAACGTCGCTATCGTTTCAGAGCTAGTTGATGTTGCCTGTTGCTAGTAGATTCACAAACATAGGTGGTGAAACGTTTATACCAACAGTGAGTTTCGAATGCAGTCGGGAACAGGTGATGCAGGTAGACTAGCGTCAGGAAATCAACCGCACGAAAGTTCTCTGGCACTTTTGGTTTCACGATACTCAAGTAGGATATCGTTCAAAACAATTGTCGAATGACTTACGATCTATTCATTTAATGACTTGTGTTAAATTAGAAAAAAATGTATTTTGAACAAATGCCAGCTGATTGATTGCTTGTTTTGTCCATACTAATAGGCAGCCGTACTCAATCATTAACTACTATCCAGTTACATATTTTTTTCCGGACGTACTCCTGGAGTGTGAGAAGAGTAGTTTTCCACAGACAATGCTGCGAAAAAATTCTACCGACCAGGAGCTCCTCAACTTAACTTGTAGCTACTTGCGCTGTTGGAACAAGCGTGAGATAACCGCTTCAGAGGTTTGGTAAACAATCGGTGGATTTATTGCTGAGCAAAGTTTCGCTTTTGACACAAAAGCTTCGCCAAGTGAGATGACACGGAGCGGTGTGCAATTTATCGGCGAAATGGTCTGGGTCTAATAGTACAAAATCCAAGTAGAGGTAGATCCAGTTAACCACTCCACCCCCATCCCCAAACCAGTTGTCCCAGTACCCTTGGACGAACGCAAGTGAACGAAATCTGTGAACGACCGCAAGAGGAATTTTCCATTAAGGTGTCCCACACTGAAAAAGTAAGGCCGAAAAATTAGGGTTCATCATAAAGACGACGTACGTTCCGTGTGCATACACGTAAACATTTGATGACAAAATTTACAATAAACCATAGTTATCAACGTTGAAAATAGCTACATCACAGTCACGATAGGACTTCGTAAGCTGCACAAATCTTGAAGGTTAAATGTCAAGCACGGTGAATCCAATGAAAGTAGTAATAGTTACCAACGAAATTCAGCTTAGCTGCAAAACATTCATTAGTGAGGGTCTTTCGACTTGGTTGTAGCGAGAAACAACGGATTGGTTTCGATTTCCAAAATGCTATCGTACAAAGTTGACGTTTTTTTCCACAGAAAATGCATTCAATAAAGAAGTTCTTGATATCTTTGGCGCTATCCATGGTAGAACTGCTTTTCTAGGATTATACATTGGTCCAACCAAAAGTAAGCGCCTATAGATACATTACTCTGTGTACGCATGCAGATGGTGCTCATCGGGCGAGTGGAAGTTAAGGCGGTAAACGTGAAAACAGGCAGATGAAGCTAAACTCAACCAGATTCACAATCACCTGGAGGATTAAAAGATAAACCAGGTTTGACTAGTGTTCATATGTGATGACTGAGCATGCTTAAGATCCTCGACTTCCCCAGATATTGATTTCTGGTCAATTTGCAAGAAGCAGGGTTAGAATCGTTTAATCTCATCTGCAAGTATGTGTGATGCATCGCATACCACATGCCACTTTGATCAAATTTACTTTTCTGAGTTCTAAGACATCCACGGTGCAAAAGTAGAGTGATCAGGATCGAGAGAATCCCAGATAAACTCCTGAAGAAGCTGAGTTTTTGTCCCCATGGAAATACTTGGGGTTCAGTCAATCTTTAAGGAGTTAGTGAACGGAACAGGATGAAGATAGTGTCCTAATCTTGGAAGAAGAGCATATGACCACAGACTCAAAACACGCCAGTAGAATTAGGAGCGTCTTTGCCTACACATAAGTCACTCTGAGGAGCGAATCTGTTTGCAGAAATCCAAAATAACGTCGCACAGAAGAAGACAGTGCTAGAATCAGACACCGTTTACACTTTACAAGGGTGAATCGTCAACAGGTGGAGACGCAATGACATTCTCATTTCTTTTCACAGACATGTTATAACACTATGGATTGGTTTCGTTCAATGGTTTCTAATATCAACGGAGACCGTGTGAACCTTCTAAACTTGTGTGCTTCGAGAAAGCATTCATCAGAGTTGTGACACATTCACGTTGACCCCGATCTGATTCCCGGTCTTCGAAGGAACAGTTTGTTTACACGAAGCATACAACCAAGATAACATAGAGTACACGATTTCAGTGAACATATTGTTGGTTTAATTTGGTTTGGTTTCTTCTCCCCCTCCATGTTTTGAATAGCACGATATATGGCATGCACTGGTCTTCCGAACTTAAAGGTTTTGGAAAAGCGTTTTGTAGGTGAATAGCATTCGACTTATACACTGATCGCCTACCAGTTTCTTTTAAATGAAGCCTCACCAGGAATCCAGGTGACACTTTTTCGTAAACCTTCACCAACTAGCTGAGGTCCCGCGGGAATTGTTTACACCCTTATGGAATTGTGTCATTATTCTAGGGCAAAAGATGTAGGAGACGTTGAACATTTACCTGTAAATTCTAACACCGTGAGATTTGCATGTAAGTGACCCATGAACACTCTTTTGTGCGACAACCCTTCAGTGAATCGTTTCAAGCCCTTAACTATCGTGACGTTAATTGTTGAATATCACTCAGTTCTCCGGCATATGATTGTCCTAATGTTCTCTAACTTGTTGCTACCGTTTATCTCTGGAGCTTTGTGCGAGGTTAGCCTTAATATTGAAATCAGTTTGTCGAATAATACCCAATAAAATCCGGGGGTACTTAACTGTTGACCGGATAGGGTTTCTAGGAACAAAAGCCGGGTGTTGTGTTCTGTGGACGTTGGCTTGCATCAAAGGTATCCATCGATTCGAAGATGCGTAATAGACTGTTTGCCTTTGCTCTCATTGAATGACGATACGCTTGTGAACAGTGCGACGGACCGGAAAACCAAGACCCATTGGTGAACCTGAATCTCGCGGTTATTCACGGTGCTCGGCGTCAGAATGGCGGTCGTTATTGTTGTCCGTTCAAGAACAAATGCACACAAGGATGAGAGACTTCCTCAACAGACTCTGAAGGACTTCGTGTGCGATGGTTCTGGCACAGCCGCCCTTTACTTGTTCTTCTCTGTAGTCCACCTATCACCATCGAATTCAGATGCTCGTCTACGGAAATATTCAATATGATGCGCACACTACTCTGCACGAATACTGAATTAAGTGGGAACATTATTGAACTGTAAGGCATGTCGGTTCAGGTATTGTCTTTGCTGTGACACAATGAGCCGAGCCGTTTTTGTTGTTTCGCCAGCCTAGCAACCCCGAAGCTTTTTTAATAAACACCCGAAACGGATATATGATTTTTGATAATAGAACATAAATAGGGCCTAATAGGAAATGATGTCCCACTTTACGGAACAGTGTACGAACCTAGTACTCTGGACAGTCGTTCAGGAATAACATCATTGGCAACGTTCTGACATTACTTGGTAACTTATTATCTGTTTCCATACAGCTAACTAGGCTGCATGACACCCCATAGAAGTTTATCTCAATTGCATAGATGGAGCTGATCCTTGTCAACTCGGTAATGTCGTACTTTTTTCTTCTCAGATTGCAATTTTGGGGTTTTGCGGGATAATTCTTTTGTTCGTGGTCATACCACTCTCGTTTGAACGGCCGTGTTCCTGTTCTGGCGTAATTATCCCCGTGAGTCCACACCGAAGGGAGGCGCACTGGACTCGAGTTTCGCTCTTATTAGACGCATCAGCAGTTGTTAGTGTTGTAGGCCTTCCAGGATGGGGTCCCCGTGACCCCGTCTGTGCTTGGCTGGAGACGTTGCAAGAAATGGCGGCTAATCGATGTCAATGGCGTTCTTGTTGTCAGTTTCTTTCCAGATTGTTTGATTGAGCGTTCGGAGGTGTAAGCACCTCAGTATGCTTGACATAGGCCAGTACTGGGTCCCGCCACCCACTCTTCTTCTGTTCTTTTCACTCTATGGCTTTATATATACGAACCTGATGGTTGTACGGCAGTGAAGCATCAGTACCAATACTGATGTTGCTGTCTTTGTTGATGATGATGAATAAATGGTTAGCTACTGGGGCACTTGCAAAACCATTTCTTGAGAAATAACATACGATTTTTAGTCTACTTTATCACCTTATCAACGGCGGCTAATACATCTGTGGTTGTAAACTACCCTTATCTTATCCCCATTCGCTATTGCTTCCGTCATTACGTCCATCGTATGTCGCTTGACGAAAGCGTTCACAGAAGTACATTTCTAGACTCACGTATTCGTCATCATGTGCGATTTACGCGGTGCTGAAAGCTTGTTTGATCACAGATTTGAAGACTGCGCCATTCTATTCCACCGCGGCGGCGTTCTTGAATATTCATGCACATATTCACTCTCCTGAGTATTCTCACATCCTTGCATTTTGGATGAATTTATAAGGGCACATTTGTCAAAAATAAGATACCTGAGCACTTGGAAATCCACACGCGTATATCCGCGGGGGCAATATTTATTCAAACTACTCCAAAACTTAGTTGTTTCAAAATTGTAGGATAGATTTTCGGACAGATGAGGTTGTAGTAGGCTGGCCGAATTAAGCCAAAACGGGTGACGTCAAGTCTCGATAAGCGAATGAAACGCTTGGTTTCTTTTCACATGGCAAGCAAATTTAATTTCATGAAGCGTAAATGTTTTCCGGATCGCCAGAAATCAAGCATCAGAATGTACGGATGAGCGTAGAACTATCAAACATTTAGATCGGCAGGTGGAAATTCAAAACTACTCCTCACCCGGACGGCGGTTTTAAAGGTTAGTGGACTTTTGGCGAGTGTTTGACCTCCGAAATAGAACCACCCTTATGATGCGCTAGCAAGGTAACTGAAACCAGTGGGTTTATGCAACAATTTGTCAATGCAGTGAGCAAGTCAGAAACACCAAAAGGCTCCACTGCTACACAAACGAAAGTCAAACATTATCGGGCTAAATTTTCTCACGTTAACCTCAGAATATGCAGGATATTGTCTTTATTTCCGGCCACATTACCACTGACGTCTTGTATGTGTGTACAAAGAAACGGAACTTTGCACTCCGGAGTGGAAAACATTTATAGGAGGGCGTATATTCAACAGTGTCCGTAATTCATTTTGTCAGGCTATGAATGGGTACTGATACGCGTCCCAGGATTCTCTAAGGGGATCGCTATCAGTTCCCCAGTTTGTGGTTCTGTAATCCCCCCGTTCGTGTAATACGATGAATGTAAAATAAAGAACCGTAAACCTAAATAAGGTTTATTCCTGTATGCCTGACTTCACCGTACAAAGCACGTTTGTTTATTCTGAAAAGAGTGATATGCATTCAGGTGAGTGAGACGTGTGAAACGTGAGATTATTTTAGCTACTCACAAACTAAGAAAGTAGTACAACGTATATAGCGATGCGCGGTAAGATATTGTTACGTCATAATGTGCAGTGACTTCAGCCAGACTTACAGTCTGAGTCTACAGTAGACAAGGTAATCGCGCGTTAGGATTAGATCATGCAAACCATATTCACTGGTGCCAGACGTCTGAAAAAACTGGCAGCCACTAATGTGTTGGCAGTAACTTACCATCTTTTGAAGACAGTATTTCGCATAGCGCTGAAATTTACACAAGAGTGGCCATAAATTGCCAGTGCGGCTAGTGTAATAGCGGATCGGCAATATAACTTATACTTTTGTAGGGCAAGTATAAAATTTGAGACAAGTGCTATTTATGGCCTGCGATTTTCACGTGTGCTATTCGCTTGCCTATGGTCAGAAAAATTAAGTTTGAAGGGACAGAAACGATGGAAGAAATTTGAGTTTGGACTGAAGTTTCTGTATCGAAAAATGTCGTATCAAAAAACTGTTGAGCACCATTCTATTTCAGATAAAAAACGCTTGGGGCTGGTGCTAACGGGGGATGTCTTGTTGTCATGCCACTTCATGCGTTCAGATCGCATGCTCAAACCGTGCTCGTTGAAGCGTTTCCGTAAACTAAATAAGTAAGTAGAGTCACATACGCGAGTGCTGAATGCATATAGGGTCATCCCTTGGACAGCACGTTGGCCGATTTCGCTACTAAGCCGGACGTTATTAACATCAAAAGTGTAAAGTGTTCAGTTTCAACGTGTCTGTCGTTGGATTAGGGGAAAGAACTCTTGCATAAAGTTGCGTAAACATCGACCAGCTTCGTTAAATTTTTCTTATTGAGAAGTAACTGATGATGTTTTCCCAAATGCTGACCGAAATCAAACCCGGTAGCATGCTCTGCGTCATTGAGGATAAAAAGGAAGAATGCGGCGCAATCAGCAGACTCACTTTCGCATCCATCTCCGTCGTCGTCGCACCGGCCTGTGGGTAAATAGTTGTACAATCACTATACGCAAAATCTTTGGACCAATACCTTCCAATAACCTCCGTCAATAGCGGGCTTCCAATCTTTACTTAAGATTCTAGCCAACATTTTCTAACGATGACGATTGATATTTTGCTTGCCAAAATAATATTCATGTCTCAGCTGGTAATGTTACAAAATCCTAAAGATAGCATTTTAAGAAACTTTTTTTCAAACTTACCCTTGCACCGTTCTTCAGCTGCCTTCAAGCACTCTTCTGCAAACCAGCAGCGATAAAATATGTCTTGACATATTAATAAGGGCGGGAATACTGTAGTTCGAAGATTGCTCTCCCACTTAAAGGCGTTCTATGTTGTAAACAAAGTCGTTACAATTTTTCATAAAGGAAACTACTCACAAGGTTGCTGAAAACTCTTAGAC
>NW_008752145.1:112362-116696 GCF_000715545.1 Opisthorchis viverrini | reverse complement strand
AAGTGACGTCCCCTCTCCCTCAGGATTGCCAGCTGAACGGTGAAAATTCATGTAATGTAATGACTAGACGGAGATGTAACATTTCATCGAGAAAATATGTTGAGCAAAACGTGTAAGGATTTATTTAATTTTTCGGTAATGGTTTATCCCCATGACGTCCTAAACCAGTAGGAACAAGAGGTTACGCTTTGGCTACAATGAATTGACAAAATTCTGGAGCTTGCCCATGTTCAAACCACGTGTTGGTCAACAGCGTTATCCCTTGCATAGCAGCCAATCACAGACAACTGTGAGGATACCTAATGGACATTTAAACCGTAGAATTGGTAGCGAATGGTAGAACCGAGGAATGGTAGAACTGAGGATGCACAATCCTTAAAATTACACGGTTTCTTCGAAAAGACAACTCACCCACACAACGATTTTTCTGTTCATCATTGCAGGTATCTGTAGTTAAAAAATAAAAAAAATAATAAAATATAAATTATCCAAAGAATTCTTGTATGGTCCCAGGTGCTCCTGGCGTCAGGATCCCACGACATACAAAGCGTTTACTAATACAAGGAGCTTGCATCGGAAATCGGTACGTGGGCTAGACGGAATAATCTTACGGACTAACCTTTACACACATCGTATTGAACATCTTCTTCATCTGTGATGCAATCAGGTGATTAATGAATATATTTGAATGCACACTAAAATCAACTATTTGTTCCAACATCAGATAAAATCAGCTAAATTGGATGCAAAACAACAATTGTACACGATTCACGGTTCGTTGTTCGTCACAACATCCGCATGCAGACTCATTCCAATCTGACACGAATATCGATAACTTGTCACTTGCTCTGTCATATATTTATGAAAGGGTTTTAGATATCACCCTTGGACACGTATCACTTGTTTGACTTATGTGGCCTCAGAAGGCTGGATTTGAAGGTTTACAAACATTTAATGAACATTTCTTTCGGTTGCTTGAATTCTTGCGTTCTGTTCTCATTTCAAAACTAGCTACGGAAGACGTCTACAACAGACGGAGGTGATGACCATAATCATCACCATCATCATCATCATTGTGCATTCACCTCATCTGTCACAATACAATCAAGATTCATATCCAGTCATCATTATCATCATCATCGACAACATTACATCAGTGTTCAACACTGATGCTTCACTGCCGTAAAACCATGATTTATTTAGAAAGCCTTATTGTAAAGAAAAGAGTAAAGGTGGAGCGCCAAGGGATTTAATGCGAGCTTACTACAATAATTCCCAGGTGCCCACACCTCCAGACATTCATTCAGGCAATCTGGATAGAAACTGACAACAAGAACGCCACATCCTGGAAGGCGAGTAGCACCGACAGCACCCAAGCGTTTCGTAATATCCTTCATAATCCTCTGCCACCTCTCTGTTTACGCCACTCGGAATTGGGCAGGGAAAACAGCACCCTCTTCAGCAAACGATGGTTCGGCCTACGCAACACATGTCCCAACCAACGCAGCTTCTGCTGCTGGACACATTCTTCAATGGAAGTACGCGTTGCACAACCAAAAACTCGCCTTCTGATTGTCCGTTACGGATAAATCGGCATCAACCCACACGAGCTATGTTCCTGTGACAATGACACCTGCAGACCTCTCAGTTTGGCTGCTAGCACAGGCCAAGTCACACATCCGTACAACAAAACAGCGCAAACTGTAGCCTGCTACACACGTTCCTTGAGATTCAGTAATACAACAATCTGACACCATAGGTGTCTTAAATTAGCAAACGCGACCCGGTTATCGATTTCGTCTTTTGAGGTGACACGCATTGTGCGATAAAGCCATGGCTTCAATTCAGCGAAAGTGATCGATTTCATGTCCGTCATGTACGAACGTTTTGATCCCCAAACGACGAAAGGCAGAGATGATACATCGCGGTTACTTAGATAGTTAACAGTACATGCTTTCTTTCATTTAACGAGACACAGTCCAATTCATGATAAAAACCATTGTATCACTATGACTTGGCAAAACCTGGTTTGGCTCAAAACTTACTTCCTGCGAACTTTCCATCACACGCCTCTAGATGTCCAAAATGCCAGTTTAAATTAGTAAATGAATTTGGAGAATATATTCATTATATATTTATATATATATATATATTTATTCTCAAGACAGTTAGTTCTCACTTCCGTTCGGCGATGAAAGTTTCTAATTTGGCAAACTAATTAAATACCGGTTATTCATATTTAACGGACAGATTTTGTGTTAAAGAGTAAAAACTTCGGACATCAGCGGGTTATAGATCATCCACTTGACTAGTGCTCAGGTTTCTAGGCTACGATTATCCATAAGCTTGAAGAATCGTTTCAAACATTTGGTTTGTTCCAATGGCTATACTTTACAGTGCGTAGTTAAAAACTAATGGTGTCAATACTTCTGACAAGCAATGACCACAGATGTGTTTCAGTGATACGAAATGCAGGTGGGAGTGTTCACCGTGCAAGGCAAATGTTCCCGTGCGAATTTGGAGTGCCACAAACCCTTCTGAAAAGGGGGTTGTTGGGTCGATAACAGGTCGGTACCATAATTCTGATTACACGAACTGAGCAAGTGTGCCAGTACAACCAAAATAAGTTCATATAAAACAAAAATATTAGTCTTACTCATGCATTCGTCGTATTGCGTCAGATCTTCCGCCATTACGCTGCTCACTGAAACAGAATGTCAGCATTAACATAGTCTGTCATGGTTTGATTTGACTAGTGGCGATTTACTCTCACAAACTTACGCAGGGCGGTTGCGATCAACATGAGGAATCCGACCATCGTTTCAGTAGTAGTTGAGATGGATGGAGTGTATCCTAATCTGCCTGATGAACTACCCATGCAATTCAAGGGTATTTATATCTTCGTGATGACCTTGAAACATGCATAGGCATCGGGTAGCTTGAAATTTCGCCTAATCACTATGCTTGCCACGGCTTTTCTTTCCCCTATTCCTCGATTGTTCTGACCAGGTAAATCCTGTGTGATAGTTTCGCGAGCCTTGGATTGTTTGGCAATCCCAATTTTTTCCGCAAGATGTCCATGAAATGTAGTTAAATAGTTGATCATGTTGACATGTTGATCATCCAAGAAGGAACAAATTCCAGACTTTGCTAGTCACGCTCTACTTAGTGCCACTGATGTTGTCCGCGACTCACAAAAATTTCCGCTATCTTCACATCCCACCTTGTATCCTCAATGCTGGAACAGTACATCTAGAGTGAACAGGACCAGTAGTACATGTTCAAGAATGTAAGGGAACATCAACGCAAGATTTGTCACGTAAAACTGTTTTTTTTTTGCGATGATCTCAGTTTTGAGAAAATCACAAAATTGCTGTTAGTCATTACGGTTGTATACGTTTCATGTGTATGCGGTCTCCAAATTTTGAGTTCGATTTTCAGAATAAATCGCCTAAAAACCAAAATGCATATGACTCTCTATCAAGTCTCCCCGTAGACCAGATCAAATTCCGCTTGCTTCAGTGGTATTCAACATACATGGGTACGAATGCCCCAAGTTTTGTGTGTTCTCGCTTCAGAATCAAGGAAAGTGGACCACTCGACGGTAAAATGAGCATGCCAGAGGCACAACAGGCGTCCGATTAGCGATGACTGGTGCTCACCACAAACAAAGTAGTGCGCAGATGGCTTCCAAGATGACGTGCGCAGATGTATCCGGTACACAGGCGAAGTTGTTCCTACAGAGCATTGCAATAGCTAAATGTGGAATTTGTAATCACAAGGATCATATCTTGTGCAGTTTGTAAACTGAAACAAGGTGCACGGTTTGGCCGCTGTTTCTAGAAATCGAAAAAGGGTTTCACACATCGCGCAATTCGGCAAGACTAGGATTGTATTGTGACCATGTGAACGCGATTCCCAAGAGGACAGATTCACGCATTTCTCAGCGTTCAACTAGAGAAATCTCTTCACTTTTCATGCTGTGGTAAGCAATCGGGACACTTCGGATCGCGGGGCGGAAGCCCAAATACGTCCGGGACAAATCATGACCCATAGATTCGGCAAAACTTATTTTCAATCGCCTAGCATGTGGATGCGTCGACAAGCTCTCAAATCTGTCGACTGTGCGGATTTTGGCGAGCGAGTATTCGGAGAGAAAATCACACCCCATTGTCGACACCCCTAATGAGAGACAACCAAGAGATGTTTATTCAACAAGCGCTTTGTGACGTCTAACCAGTTACTGTCGGTTTTTATTTTGAAAGGTGCGTTACTCATCACTTTGGATATTTTTAACATTTGTCTAGCATAGATGTCCACCTCGCATTCCACGA
>NW_008752145.1:105929-112250 GCF_000715545.1 Opisthorchis viverrini | reverse complement strand
TTGAAGTGAAGATTTACAGTCTTGCCAGGGCTGTAACTGCTGCGTTGCTCAACACTTGCAGGTATCCAGCAAGATGGTAAAGCAGTTGAAATGGTAATGAATATTTTACAAAGTTAGTGGAGTCTGTGAGTGAGCCTGTGATCCTTGATTCTGGTCCAGTAAATATTGCCCAACCAATTTATTCTGTAGGACAGGACGCCTTCCCGAGATAGCCCATTTCTACCAATATATTTTAGCATCGGCTCGGTTGGTAGCCACTCCCATATGCGGTACTCACATAGTTCATTTTCATCATTGAAGCTCTCGTTATGTCCAAATCTCGGAACACGTGGATATGCAGTAGTGTTTAACAGTTTTGCGAAGCTGTTTCAGGCATTTTGAAACTCAAGGTCATTCAAAAGTCTATTTTTCGATAGCGGTTTGTTGAGCGCGGCTTCAGAGGAAGCTCATATGTATGGTTCTAAAGTCATTGGGAGAGAAAACAGCGTCACGTGGTCGTTTCCCGATGCGACAAAGTGTAGCAAGTTTGGTCAGAAGTAAATTTTCGCCCTTCCGGTGGTGTTGATCAAGAGAGCGTAGAGCGTTAGTTTTACGAGACAATCCGTTTCAGCCAGCGACGGTCCAAATTTTAGAGAAGTAACTGCATAGCGGTCAACTTCCTCGCAAATTTTCTTTGAAGAGTCTCCTGCAGCCATCAGGTTACACCGACGCACATTCTAATAAATTTTGTGGCGAAATAGAGGTACAGTCGAAGGTAGATGGATAGTGATGGAATTCTTCTTGACACACTTAGTCTAGACTTTTCACATTACTCTAACTTCTAAGTCTGTTGCTCAAATTTGAGGTACCTGACCGAGTATCAACAGTTCAGGTATCAAGGACGCACGTTTCTTTTTAAATCTGGTTTTTCCAACGACTGCTTGCAGTGAAAAGTTTGAGATTACTTGGATGTTGGACCCGTTCGCCGAAATTGAGAGCGATAACCAAAGTATCATTATTTAGTCTAGAGAGCAACTTCGCTAAAGTGCACAGAAGAAGCGCAATTATTTGCCTTTTTTGATAATCTTTTCGGGAGTTTTGAGGTGCTCAATTTTTGTACTTCACAAATTTGACAGATTTAAGAAACCATCACCAAGAAAATGACTTGGAATTCGGGATGATAAGTCCAAACAATGTGTGACGCTTAAATTTTGAAATACATTTCAGCGTTTCATGAGGTAGGTATTTGAAACTTGGTGAACAATTGTTCTTTTTAACCTGGTTTCAGACGTCACTCTGGTGTTGTAGTCTGTGTAGTTCTCTTCAGTTTCATGATTTTACTGCAGGCGCTATCCATTACTTCCCAGGAAAATTCTACGGGAGAGATTTTTTGTGGCACAGATCTAGATTACTTTGGTGTTCACGTGTGGTGCATCAACCTCGGGATTTCGAAACTAATATTAGATTTGTGTTCAAAAAGCATTTTCCAAAACCAGGGTATGAAAAACCCGCCACTGGTTAAAAGTGAAAATTCAGGACAGCCCTTTCATAAGTCACGTCGAGAAAATGAACGAGTGCATGCTCAAAACACGGCAATCTTTGAAGCCCGGGGAAACTAAACCCACATGTAAATCTCGCAATGCCACGTCTACCACCTCGCATGCATAATTAGCGATGGAAAAGATTCGATTATCTAGTATCCCGGAACGTTCATCTGAATAACTAAGCAGTAGCGTTTGTGTCCAACTGAGGAGATTTGCCTCATACATGTGGAAAACAATTTACTCAGTTTGCAAAAATAGTGTGAAAACTGTGTGGAGAAGATGAGAAACAGTGGCTGTACGACGGAAGAAAGCAAACGCAGCGAAAACCACAGAAGATACGCGTTTTGCAATATATATTTTTAGACCACTTTGCTCAAGCTGTTGAAAGTCTGTCCAAATTTTAAGTTTCTTTACACATGTGCTTTCGGAACTGGTATCCAAAAAGGACCGCGTGTAAAGTAAGTACAAGTTTGGGTCTGGTTGTGATCTTCGACCTGACCGAGTATCAACAGTTCAGGTATCAAGGACGCACGTTTCTTTTTAAATCTGGTTTTTCCAACGACTGCTTGCAGTGAAAAGTTTGAGATTACTTGGATGTTGGACCCGTACGCCGGAGAGCAGAGCGATAACCAAAGTATCATTATTTAGTCTAGAGAGCAACTTCGCTAAAGTGCACAGGAGAAGCGCAATTATTTGCCTGATAATCTTTAGAAGCGCAATTATTTGCCTTTTTTGATAATCTTTTTGGGAGTTTTGTGGTGCTCCATTTTTTTACTTTACATTTTTGACAGATTTAAGAAACCATCACCAAGAAAATGACTTGGAATTCGGGATGATAAGTCCAAACAATGTGTGACGCTTAAATTTTGAAATACATTTCAGCGTTTCATGAGGTAGGTATTTGAAACTTGGTGAACAATTGTTCTTTTTAACCTGGTTTCAGACGTCACTCTGGTGTTGTAGTCTGTGTAGTTCTCTTCAGTTTCATGATTTTACTGCAGGCGCTATCCATTACTTCCCAGGAAAATTCTACGGGAGAGATTTTTTGTGGCACAGATCTAGATTACTTTGGTGTTCACGTGTGGTGCATCAACCTCGGGATTTCGAAACTAATATTAGATTTGTGTTCAAAAAGCATTTTCCAAAACCAGGGTATGAAAAACCCGCCACTGGTTAAAAGTGAAAATTCAGGACAGCCCTTTCATAAGTCACGTCGAGAAAATGAACGAGTGCATGCTCAAAACACGGCAATCTTTGAAGCCCGGGGAAACTAAACCCACATGTAAATCTCGCAATGCCACGTCTACCACCTCGCATGCATAATTAGCGATGGAAAAGATTCGATTATCTAGTATCCCGGAACGTTCATCTGAATAACTAAGCAGTAGCGTTTGTGTCCAACTGAGGGGATTTGCCTCATACATGTGGAAAACAATTTACTCAGTTTGCAAAAATAGTGTGAAAACTGTGTGGAGAAGATGAGAAACAGTGGCTGTACGACGGAAGAAAGCAAACGCAGCGAAAACCACAGAAGATACGCGTTTTGCAATATATATTTTTAGACCACTTTGCTCAAGCTGTTGAAAGTCTGTCCAAATTTTAAGTTTCTTTACACATGTGCTTTCGGAACTGGTATCCAAAAAGGACCGCGTGTAAAGTAAGTACAAGTTTGGGTCTGGTTGTGATCTTCGGACAAGTATGAACAGAGCACCCTGTTCGGACTCATTCATGTGCCGCGTGTAAACCGAAGCATGTAGCGGGAGTTGCGTGGTCTAAATAAAACTCAATGCCCGAGTGGAAAATGCTTAATAGCTTGTGCTCTATCTACTGATTCGCCGACCTGTGGTATCTGCTGCTAACCCGCTCCAGCGTCTAGAGCCGGAGAAAAAAAAGGCTCACAGAAGAAAACACAACCGCTATATTCCGAACAAACGAGTGCAAGAGCAAAAGTTACAACGGCCACACGCTATTTAATGGGGACTTTCTGCCATTGATCCAGGCTATTTGATAGGCATTGGTGGACACCCGTCAACATCGATCGTGCCTGTATGAACCGCCTGAACGCTGTTCGCATTCAGTCGTGCTTCTGTGGCGTGCAAGAACACTCTTCGGCTTTTGCTGGATTGATTGACTGACCTGGATGCTTGCCGGCTTTCCAGTTGAGATTTTGGTGAAGCAATACGTTTCGGGCGTTCTGAGGTTATATTCAGGAATCTGACCTTCCTGATAGCCTGAGAATCTGCGTCAGCACTTCTTGAGCATCGGATGCCGGCAATGTGTCAAGTTTAGAATTTGCAAGTTTTGAAAGTTACTCTTTAGCGTATGCTCCTCTCCTTCAGCGAGCTCTATCAGCGTTTGTAGGTGCGTCACTGAAAATGAGTGGGAGAACACAGTGACGGTTAGCCAAAGTTTTGGATGGCACTGGCGTCCTGTGCTTGTATAGCCTAAGTTTCGGCTGCGCTCCCGTATAAATTTAGTCACTAGCGTGAGGATACCTGGACGGTCTAGTGACAACGCAATAGTTGACGGGGTTGTGCCAGGAACAAATAAAAACTATTGAAACTGTGACAACGCCAGGTTCACTTTTCCGCTGGAAAGACGGTGCAGTTGGAGTTCCATCAGTATTCTTAGCTAATAAACCTCCAAAATATACGTATCTCCTTGGTTTCTGGTCTGTTCGCCGAGCATGGCAGTTAGATTTCTAACGTTTCATCAACAATCGTGATGACATCTTCAGTGCGGGATTGAGTGCGTAGCGAGTGCGCAGTACTGTCTGCTGTTCCAACTGGAGAGCAGCTCACGCTACTTTGAGTCATCCCGAAGGGAAACTGTACCCAAGATTGCCATCTTGGTTTTTGTGCTCGCAGCGTCTGGCCGCCCGGACCAAGAAGCAAAACTTAATCTAGGGTACTGCGAAATCGGAATTTTTATTTTTTCTCAAATTTGGACATGTCTATTGGATGCAGTGTCGCTCGACTCAGCAATGCCCCCACGGAGGGGGAATAATTCTGGGGAAAGCACTAAGCAATTTACCATTTTCAGCAAGGGCTTGGGAGGCTGCGAATGCCTTTTTATTCAAATTCTTCAACTCTTCTACAATCGCTTCAATGGCACCAGCTTGCTCCGGCCTCGATTCACCTACTTTTATCACGGTCGCAATAGATCAATAATTTTTATCACCTAAAATCCGTCTGAAAAAGGAATGTATCGGCGTATTCCGGCGGGAATACACAGGCTAGTCACTCAGCATGAGTAAAATACCGTCTGGATGTCATTTGCTCACAAGCATCTACAAAATTTACTTTCTGAATTTTAGTCTTATTCTGGCCCGTACTATTTGTCAACGTAAGCCACGAAAGATTCCACCTGACAGCACTGACATTGGTTTAGGCCAGCGCCCCGGAAGTGAAACCTGACGTTCTTGGATATCCCAAGATATTCTTGAGTTTCCCAAGTCCACTAATCTGTTGCGTCCTCAATCATTCGGACCGACAAATTAAACAGATAGGAAAGGCTTTTGGAAATTTTATTGCAGTGTTCCTTAAAATGAACAATACATCGTCACAATGCTTGCTTTATAAACCTGGGATTCACGCGAAGCTACAGTGATGATGTTTGCTTATTTGGCTCCCTCCCTTGTACATAGTTTTGAAGCCCTTTGTGATATTGTGCTAGTAGGGGAAAAAGGCTGAGTATCTGCGCCAAATTTATGGTCGCATCTTATCCTCCAAGCCTTCAAGCCAAAGTGTGCCACTTGTCATCATTATTTATTTCCGGAGGTAAACGTCCACGACTACCATCGTTGAATTTGGAGAATTCTAGCAAGCATCCCAGCCCTCGAGCTACATTCCTTCGCGTGGCATGGAAGTTACACGTCGGAAGGGTGTTGCAGCTGAATATGATTTTGCGAAGACGCAAGAAAGCGGTTCTTTCTACCAATTCAAACCATAAAGATCGATAACTATTATCACTTTGAAGTGCGAGTTTGGTTCATTTCAATTGATGAACCGACTGGAGCATCGTCGCAGACAATTTACTTCTTTAAAGACTGAGTGACTACCGACCTGCCTTTGTCAACCGTACCTCTGCACAAAATCTACACCATATGTCTAATCATTTAGGCTAAAATTGATGAGCATGTTTCATTTTCGTTTCAGAGTCTCGACGCAATTCTCCCTACCTGATCCATGCAACCGACTATTCTATGAGTGGGCCTGCAATCTAGGATATATTTGCTTTCACAATGTTAACTCTCTGCAAATGTAGAATGACCAAATTAATTCTCGCCAGTAGTCGTTCATGGAACTTTAAAATATGATATGCAGCACCCGTTTGGCAAACACTCTACGCATACGTTTCAGAACTTGCGATTCCACTCGCTGTAGGACCAAATGCGTCACTCACTTAGGCCCAATCGCCAATCTTCCCGGATGTGCTTTTGGCAAGAACCGATTTGTGCAACGATTTGGACGGATATTCCCACAATTTTGGTGTTCCCTACGGTTCATATTCGTATTGTTGTACACGTCACATCAAGGAGCCCCGTGGCCTCGCAATAATTGGCTCGAGACTTTGCGCGTTCCGTATTTCGTTTGCTAGAAATATGCTATTTATCCTACGAAGCACTCCACGGAAAACATCCTAATTCAATGGGCCCGGACTCGTCAGTGGCTTCCATCTGTTGTATTGAAGAAACTCCTCTACTCTTCATTTCACCGAAGTTTGAATACCACCAACTCCTTCTTTCCCAAGATAAGAAATGACTTGACACGCTACCTGACTGGGAAGCCTAATTGGC
>NW_008752145.1:103345-105855 GCF_000715545.1 Opisthorchis viverrini | reverse complement strand
CAGATGCATCCAACGTGCGTTGGTGGAGTAGTGGTTACACGCCCGCCTCGCATATCAGATATCCGGGGTTCAACTCCCGGCACGGCCATTGGATATGCACTGCTGACGAGCACCAATAAGAGCGAAACTCGAGTCCAGTGCTTCCCTTTGGTGTGGACTCACCGGCACCATTACGCCAGAACAGGAACACGGCCGTTCAAACGAGAGTGGTGTGGTTATGAACAAAATACCTATCCCGCAAAACCCCAAAATTTGACAAAAGTAACATATTGCACCCATCCTAGTCACACACAAAAATATGCGTGTTTAGAAATGGTTCGCGCGCTAAAAACCGATCGAAATAATCAACCGATGACCGCCGCTGAGTATTCGCACAATGGAATGGATTTTCGATAGCTATGATGTGTTCCTTATGGACTAAAGCAATCGGGCAATTGAGTTCACAGTGCCAGTGCAACCCCATTACGGCATCCCGGGGTCTCCGCGATGCTGGAAAATTATTCCACCAGACATTTTCGCTTGCTTCCGTGGACCATGAGATTTGGTGAGCTGTAAAACTATGAAAGTAGATTAGGATGGTTTCTGGTTTGAGCTCATATGCAACATTTTGGCGCATAAATCTTTATTTTATTCTTAAGGGTTTTGCAGTATGAGTATTGTGCAGCTAATAGCCCCTCCCGATGATCATTTCCTACTGATTTATATGACTTGGCGCTTCAAGTGACAAAAAATGAACTTGAAAACGGCCGCTGCGTGCAAATTTTGCAGTGCAAGATTTGAAGCGAATGTCGAATTCCCCGTCAAGAACGTCCACACCATACAAAAAAGAATCATACCGCTACGCCGGAGAGAAGAAAGTGCAATTGCACAAATAAAAATTCTAATAATTTTCGCAGGATTTCACTTTGAAACCTGTGAGAAAACGCGCCCTGCAGACTCCTGGAAATTGCCAATAGAAAACAAGTTGTTTCAGTGAAAATCCAAGGTCAAACATGTACAGTTCCAGGTGGTTCGGTCTCATCCAACCTGCAAGTTTTCCAATATACTCAGTCCCAAATAAAACATGTGCCGTTGTACGTTTAACCAAACGTTTCAAATTACTCTCCATAACATTGAGTGCAATACCTCACACTGCCACATGGCGAAGTTTCCCCTCGGCATAAACACGAGTACGTATGCATAATCAAGTGTTCCAACCAACAATCTGGTGTTGTTCTCATGATGATGAATTCAGCATACAAAAATTCATACACGTGTCTCCTCACACACTAGCGAGCACATGGCGATCAGGGAATAGAATCACGCTCACTAAGAGACTTTGGATACTGATGCCCACGCATCCAGCGCATTTGTTCTCACAACCTTCCAAGTAGATTCACAAATGATGTCTCTAGATGACGTGTAATCACAAAAAAGAAGTACACAGCAGTATTACTGAACGAACGCTTTCAGTTAGCTTCCGTGAGTACCACACGTCTGTCCGGAAGCACTGAAAAATATATTGCAAGTAAATTTATGATAATGACTTATTGTCCAAGTCATCGGTAAACGCTGTGGGCTTAGAAAGGCTATTCGGTTGCTGTCTACGCGAAGCGTTTGAAACTGAAACGAACTTGTTTGTGCCGTGAAACACTATCAAACCATTGCACTGGTGCTCGGGTGAATTGAGGCACACTGCAGCGCAATGGATTTTAAACCAATCAGAAGAGATCGCATAAAAACCTTTCAATGATACAATTATTAAAAGAAAACTTCAATTGCTGATTGCAGAACCAATGCGACAAACCCGAATCAATGACCCAAAACACAAGCCACGGATTGGCGTACAGCAGCATATCACGAGGCGTCTGCTACTTGGTCGCTAAACCCGACGAACTTGTCAGCAATCCTGTTGCTATGAACCGAAAAATGCAGTCGATCTACCAATGTTCCGGCGCGTTATCATCACAGCACAAGCATGCAGACATGAACAATCACAAGAGCTTTTATATCGTCGAATTCCGGCCCGGAATCACCATTCCTGTCAAGTCCAGAATTGCTATTTTATTCCTTGTGATGAACTAGGCATAAAAAATTCATGCACGCGTCTCTTCACACATTAGCGAGCACATGGCGATCACTTATAGAATCACGCTCACTAAGAGACTCTGAGACAATATAATAACGCCACAATTGAGCGTCCTTGGATGTGTTCCTAATTGCCACGCATCAAACGTTTTTTTTAATATAAACTCCTTCCAAATAGATCTGTAAGTTGATTCCAAATAACACGAAAATGAAGTACACAGCAGTATCACTCAACTATTTTTCGTTTTCCTTTCATGTTTTGTTTGGCAAATGAAACGTTCCTTTTATACAGCAATGAAGTCGGGATATCCAGAATTTCAGCTCACT
The DNA here is from genome assembly GCF_000715545.1 of Opisthorchis viverrini. Taxonomy (NCBI): domain Eukaryota; kingdom Metazoa; phylum Platyhelminthes; class Trematoda; order Opisthorchiida; family Opisthorchiidae; genus Opisthorchis; species Opisthorchis viverrini. The sequence continues at coordinate 103,461 of NW_008752145.1, read as the reverse complement.
CAATGAAGAGTAATCGAACAACGGAGGGGTAATGTGAGTGTCTTTCAGCATGTTGGGGTTACCATACCCTATAAGGGAACAGAACGCAAATGTTAGTCGGGATCTCAGGTGGGTGA
>NW_008752145.1:91240-94513 GCF_000715545.1 Opisthorchis viverrini | reverse complement strand
AAGTACACAGCAGTATTACTGAACGAACGCTTTCAGTTAGCTTCCGTGAGTACCACACGTCTGTCCGGAAGCACTGAAAACTATATTGCAAGTAAATTTATGATAATGACTTATTGTCCAAGTCATCGGTAAACGCTGTGGGCTTAGAAAGGCTATTCGGTTGCTGTCTACCCGAAGCGTTTGAAACTGAAACGAACTTGTTTGTGCCGTGAAACACTATCAAACCATTGCACTGGTGCTCGGGTGAATTGAGGCACACTGCAGCGCAATGGATTTTAAACCAATCAGAAGAGATCGCATAAAAACCTTTCAATGATACAATTATTAAAAGAAAACTTCAATTGCTGATTGCAGAACCAATGCGACAAAACCAAACCAATGACCCAAAACACAAGCCACGGTTTGACGTACAGCAGCAGATCACGAGTCGTCTGCTACTAGGTCGCTAAACTCGACGAAATTGTCAGCAATCCTGTTGCTATGTACCAAAGAATGCAGTCGATCTACCAATGTTCCGGCGCGTTATCATCACAGCACAACAGACAAGACATGAACAATCACAAGAGCTTTTATATCGTCGAATTCCGGCCCGGAATCACCATTCCTGTCAAGTCCAGAATTGCTATTCCTTGTGAGGAATCACCATTCCTGTCAAGTCCAGAATTGCTATTTTATTCCTTGTGATGAACTAGGCATAAAAAATTCATGCACGCGTCTCTTCACACATTAGCGAGCACATGGCGATCACTTATAGAATCACGCTCACTAAGAGACTCTGAGACAATATAATAACGCCACAATTGAGCGTCCTTGGATGTGTTCCTAATTGCCACGCATCAAACGTTTTTTTTAATATAAACTCCTTCCAAATAGATCTGTAAGTTGATTCCAAATAACACGAAAATGAAGTACACAGCAGTATCACTCAACTATTTTTCGTTTTCCTTTCATGTTTTGTTTGGCAAATGAAACGTTCCTTTTATACAGCAATGAAGTTGGGATATCCAGAATTTCAGCTCACTCAATGAAGAGTAATCGAACAACGGAGGGGTAATGTGAGTGTCTTTCAGCATGTTGGGGTTACCATACCCTATAAGGGAACAGAACGCAAATGTTAGTCGGGATCTCAGGTGGGTGACTCATCTGTGTCCCATTTCTAGGGGAGGAGGCGTCATAACCAGGCAGAATTTGATATGTTCCCTTTAACATCAATATGTCAGCAGTAGTGGACGAAAGAATGGGCCATCCTGTCAATTCAAACGATAGAAAGTAGATTTTGGTGATAAACTGTACTTTTTGTGAGGTCTCAATGGTGACTTGGGGTCAAGTATCTCATATGACAACCATTTAAGCCGACACGTTACTCAGGTTGAGACGGGCCACACCAGATAAGCTGCTGTTGAGGTTCATTTGCAAAAAGTATCGTTCCCGTAATACATCTCTCCGCTGATGGACGTTGACAGTGATTTTGGAGTCAGTTCTTGGTTCAGAATCTGATGTTTCCCTTCCGCCTCGCATAAGTTGCACGCTCCACTTTAGAAGAAGTCTTTTGTTCAAGTGTGGAGCACCGGCTCGTCTAAAAGTTCAAATGTGTGAAGGCGTCCAAACTTTGATTCCAAGTCAACGTGGGTTAACACGCTGATTTCGCGGATGACGCCACGGTCGAAAACATTTTGTCAATCGTGATAGATTTTGAGGGTGACACGGGAGAGTACATGTAGAATTAAAAGAAAGAAGATCCCAGGACAAAAGATCTCTCTGCTCGCCGGAGAGCACGAAGCAAGATGTCAACCTGGCTGATAGCACCAGACGACTCACGATGATGATTGAAAGTAAATTTCATAGGTATCTTGTAATCAGTGAATGCTGATGACCGCATTTCCAAGAGGGTGTCAAAAGCTGAACTAGGACTCCGTTTGTTTGTTTCTAATCGATGGCCTGTTCACAATGCATAGATATTTCGTAAAGATTGCCGGTTTATAACATCTTTACCAGAACCGGTTTCTCACCATTGATTTCGTTCTAATCGGGTGGACTAGAAGAGTTTCTTGGTTGAACTTAGTGCCTCTCGGTTTAGCTCGTTTTAACATACCTTCGCACTTCACATCCAACGGAAGTTTTGAACATTATATTGATGCTGACTGTAGCCCTTTTCCAATGGTCGTTTTGACCGCCAGCGGTGTCGAATGTCAAAGGTAACCAAAAAATGAAACGATCTGTCTGATTACACCGCTTAGTGTAACACAAAATAAGTAGTTACTTTGATTCAGTAACCCTGTCTGTCTTCGTTGAGACTGAGGACTATTGATCTCTATCTATCTATCTATCTATCTATCTATCTATCTATCTATCTATCTATCTATCTATCTATCTATCTATCTATCTATCTATCTATCTATCTATCTATCTATCTATCTATCTATCTATCTATCTATCTATCTATCTATCTATCTATCTATCTATCTATCTATCTATCTATCTATCTATCTATCTATCTATCTATCTATCTATCTATCTATCTATCTATCTATCTATCTATCTATCTATCTATCTATCTATCTATCTATCTATCTATCTATCTATCTATCTATCTATCTATCTATCTATCTATCTATCTATCTATCTATCTATCTATCTATCTATCTATCTATCTATCTATCTATCTATCTATCTATCTATCTATCTATCTATCTATCTATCTATCTATCTATCTATCTATCTATCTATCTATCTATCTATCTATCTATCTATCTATCTATCTATCTATCTATCTATCTATCTACTCACATAGATTTCCGGAATCAAGTATCTAACAGGGTAGGAGCGACAATGTGATACTACCCTCTCTAAAATCGGAGACATAATCCATTTTAACTCATGTCGCTGAATCAGCTGTCAGAGTAACTCTACCATCGATCAATGCACATTCATCAGTCAGCTGTTTACACAAAATCGGCTTCACTTGCAGCGTTCTGTTTTCTGGATATTGTGAACGAAAATGGTCGACTACCGGCAGTATTTCTGACGCAACATAATGTCAGCCATATAAAGTTTCAAACTGGAAGGCGCGTACCTTGAAGAACCCGTCTGTTGCTCATGGTTGGTGTCTCACTGACCCCTGGCGTTGGCTGCAATGCATTTATATGCGGTGTATTCCTGCAGCACACTGAGGAACTGCTTGAGGAATGCATTCAGGTGATGCAGTTCAGCAATGGTCTTAGTCTGATCTTCAATCGACCACAAATATTCGACAAGCACGGATATATATATATA
>NW_008752145.1:89729-90755 GCF_000715545.1 Opisthorchis viverrini | reverse complement strand
TTCACGACTACAACTGAACGAAACCCATTCTCCCTCTCATCTAGGCCTGAAATAACGTGATTTAACCCAAGCATAGCGAACAAACGAGTAATTCGACCGAATCTATCCGTTTTTATACATCAAACCGTCATAAAGAGAGGTTTTGTGAAACAGATGGCCCAGCTGTTTGTCATTATCAGTCATTATGTGCTCTCGGAAAAGTTTGCAAATATCTAAGTGTCACCCGAATAACATAGCACGACGTTTCACAATCAGCCGTTCTTTGAAGCAATTCGGTACAGCTAGAACCTCACCTGAAGCACGAGATGCTCCACGGGATTTCCGTTTGAGACGGCTTGTTCACCACCATCAGTCAATGGACAGCGGATGTCTGTCATGTGGAGTACTGACACTTCAGGTGAACCGACCGCCGAATCTCAGGCGATGACAACGCAACTAGCACCAACTTCAAAATCTGATTTCTGAACGACTAAATCGTTCGGCTAATAAAAGTTTTGAATACTGGGATCCGCTTGATTGTGAATTCACACCGATGTGGAGGAGACCAGTGATTAGAATACTCTGAAACACCTCGAATAAGCTTTGTAAACCATCGTATTTGTTCCTACTTTCAGCATGTATCTTTTCCGAGGAATGGATAAACGCCATCGCTGGAAATGCGTTTTCAAAAACAAATTAATCCGACAAATTTTCAAGTATAAACTAATTTCATAATGGGATAACGCACGCGAACAAAGTTTCCGCTTTCAAACCTATACAATTAACAATAACCTTTTCCGAAAAAGTATGGTGACAGTCGCTAGATTTATTGCTGGGCAATGTTTCGCTTTTGACACGAAAGCTCCGTCCCGAGGTTGGTCGAGAGTTAAGGTGGAAGGAGAGCAAATCAGCTAAGTCAACTTAAATGCATTGAAGGCAATAGCTTGGATGCACGAGCGCCACTGAGGGCGCGACTGGGCCATATATGACAATGTCTCTAGCCATTGATATGGCCCGTCTCGGGGTCCCCATCCAGGAAGACGGCAG
>NW_008752145.1:79415-80487 GCF_000715545.1 Opisthorchis viverrini | reverse complement strand
AATTGATGCCTAAGTACAGAGTTGTCAGTGGATTTTTAAATGCAAAGATAGGGAAGGGAGCTATGCAACCAATGCAGTAGCTTGAATACAAAAGCGCCATCACGGGCGCGGCTGGGCCATGTCTGACAATGTCCCGGCTCGGGATCCTCATCCAGGGAGACGTTAATGACCAGCGCAGCTGCGTTTACTCTTAATCGCTTTGATACTTCGCTGCCAAATCATCGCTTGACCACCGCATGCACAAACAACTCTTTGAAGATGTCAGTTGACTTGCACACGGAGAACGTGGTCAAGACGTCGCAAGTTGTGGAAGGTGATCTGCTCACCACTAGTGAGCGATTTGTTTCTTCCAGAACTTTCGACATAATTCAGCATTCCTAACTCGGTGTTCCACCATACTTGGGCACTCCTCGAGGACATCGGTGGTCAAACAGTGAAAGAATTTTTAACGTTCTTGGTGCACAAAGGCCAGTTTTGTGACCCCTCTATTAACATGAAGTGCACCGATACCGGACGGTAAGTTTATGTCGCGCTTACGCGACAAATGTTTTAGCTTCACAAACAGTGCTCTGTCTTTCCCGATTCGTATGAGAATATCATCTGCAGCAACACCGTTGGACTGATACAGATTCTCAAGTAGACGACTTTGTCCACTACCTCAGTCGGCTTATCCGCAAGCAGGTTACAAGAATATGGGGTCACCCTGCCCCACAAAACCACTTCGCGTTTGCGGGTGTGAAAAGCATGTATGACCGTAAGGCATAAGCTTTCAGATCATCCAGTATTGTTTGAGATTGAAAAAGAGCTATGNCCACCACGTCAGGGTGGCAGCTTTAGGTCAGGGTCAGTCTGTGTCGGTGAACTAGTGCTAACGCACGCCAACAAAGTTTCCCCTTTCAAACCTACACAAAAACAATGGCCTTTTTCGAAAAAGTTTGGTGACAATCGCTAGATTTATTGCTGGGCAACGTTTCGCTCTTGACGCGAAAGCTTCGTTCCGAAGTTGGTCGAGAGTTAAGGCGGAGGGAGAACCAATCAACTAAGTCAAGTCAAGTCAAGTCAATCAGCTAAG
>NW_008752145.1:75724-79211 GCF_000715545.1 Opisthorchis viverrini | reverse complement strand
GGTGTGAATTGCAGTCCCCGTTCTTAAAACTTCCACATTCTCCAGATCTATTCTACGTCTCGTGTCTAAGGCATCTACCGCCATCGCTGAGTCCTTGACCAGCGTTTGGTATTCTTTTGCATTCCCTGGTGGTTTGCTAATCCTTCTTTTATGCTCACCAATTCTGGTGTGCAATTCGCTGGCAGTTTGTCTTATATAAACCTTAGCACAATCGTTGCAGTTAATTTTGTACACACAGTCCCTAGTCCTTTCAATTGCCTTTTATTGGCACCATTTGTCTCTCGTGTTGATGAGGGTGACTGGTATTATTCTGGAATGGCTCATCCACCTAAGTTCGCCATTCAGGCCATCTATTTTGAAGAGATACTTTGCGTTGAAATTTGCCGTAAACTCTTGACTTGACCTGCAAATCGTGAAGCTCTTCGTGATAAACACCAAAATACGTCATGATTTTGCAACAGTGCTTCCGGCAATGCTTCCGAAAATTCACCGACACCAATTTGTAAGACAAACGGAAACTTTTCAGGTTATTATCGCTGAAACGTCGCTCCACGAATAGGATACCGTTTGCCAGTTGGAGGAAATGCTTTAATATCATAATCTAGATATATTTTTCGAATGGCGTCTATAGGATTGACAACACGGTACAGCACAACGTCGTGTGGGCTAAGGACCCGATTGAGCTGAAACACCGTACAAACTGCGTCTACCCCATTCCATGTGCAGAATTTCCAGACAGCCAAGCAACTCTATGTGCGGATCGCGGAGCACAAACGACACGTGCGTTTGTCTCCAAGAGACCTAATAGGGTTGGAAAAGCCGGGCACAACTCAGTCATTGAGCTCCACGCACATGAGTCAAACCATCAAATCAGTTTCGATGGTACACGTATACTACAGTCAGTATTCAAGTCACATGTGAAACGAACGTGCGCTGAGGCTGTAGAGATCAACACACAGCCGAACTGCATCAACCGGATTGATGGCGCCAGCATCCCGTCTATCCGGATTGGACTTCCGGCACAACTTAGCAGGCATAGTAACCAGATGTCGAGCAAGGATCTCAAAAATGACGCACCGCAACCTGCACAAGAACGAACGGAAGCATATTCTAATTAGAGTACATACACACTCACAGGTACACACTCAAACACGCACGCACACTGACCCAGTCTGACCGACAACTGATCACAGAGGTGCACCAATCAGAAAGCACGGTAGTGGACCCAAATGTTGCTGCATTTGACCCGTATTAAGTTGATCCTCGAGAAAGGTCCCTCGAGTAACCCAAACGTCGGATTACAACAACCTATCCCACTACGCTGTGTTTTGAATTTATAAATGAACAAACTCCATAATACTGAACCTGTTTAAAGAGAAGTTTTTTGATCACTCATTCCAACCGCATTCTACCGCAAATTAACTAGGATCTCCAATCCTTACAACTTTACCATGCAATGAGGTTTTAAAAATTTCAAATGTAATTTTTGGTTCAAAATGCCACAGATTTCGAAAGTGCAAAACTTGCCTAAATAATGGTAAGGCGGTTGATGAACTACTGAAGCGGACAGCGAATGTTATCATAACCAGAGGACTGTTATATTGTTATAAAACTGTAGAGCAGTTTTCAACTTGACCTATTTTGTTGTTCGTATCTTATGTCCGATTTATATACCATATGTCGAACATTAGGCCGCATAATAGCCGCGGACGTATAGGTTATCCCTGGCAGTCAGCATTTGAAATTAGTTAGTTGGTAGACACGGGTTCGAACCCAGTCACTTCTAAAACCATTCTGCACAAAAACGTAGCAGGAAGAATTTTCTAATTGCATTCGACTTTGAAGAACAATCAACCTTATGAGTCTTAGGAATACCACTTAACGTTTGCCGCGTTTTCAGTTTTGCCTTGCACAGGGCAGCTGTTGAAGGCTAAAACAGGTGAGGACCGTCACACAGTGTATGATCTTTCATTTTACTAGTGATCATTTCTTCCGGTCCACCACTGATCTTTACCCAGTGAGTGGGCATTCTCAAAATTTAGACTTTAAATCATGATCTTGTACAACTCTACACGGAAATGTGCACGTCTGAAATTATTTTTTTCTGGAAAACATATATCTCAATTAAACATTCCCATAGATTTCCAGAGGACATGCTTTTAAATTGCCCACTACAAAGGAAGTGAAAACGAACTTTTTATGGATTATCTTCACGGGATTTTTCGGGTAGCAGTTGGTTTGCCAACCAGATATTTTCGACAAAATTATACTCGCTTACACACTAAGACACTGGTTTTGCCGAATTAGACTCCACCTCTAATCAAAATGCTTTCACAAGTTTGCCTTCCAACAATCCGCAGGATACCGTGCTGAGTATGGACGTAGAAAAAAGCAGTGACCGGCAGTGGTCACCACTGGCATCTTGAAAAAGCTGAAAAACCCTACCTCATGTAAGGATTCCTCTTTTCCACCACAGTTAACGGGGGTGGATTAAAATCCTTTCGCCGTGTATGATTTTCTTAACCGACTGTACTACAATAAAATAAGCAGGTTAACTCCGTAAAACAGTCTCGTAAGTGTTGGTTAACTTTGCCTCGCTCCAAACTCGAATTTTTATGCTCTATTGTTACATTCTAGACTGATTTTTTATTATTATCGTCACAGATCACCCGAGCATTGCTCATAGGCATCCTTTGTGGATCGAAGTTGCGAATCGCACAAGCAAATGTTGTGCAATCATTTTCAATTGGAATTCAAAATTTCTTCAAGTAATGGATGTTTTATTTAGTCTTCTGCGGTCACTTGATTACACGAAACACAACTGAGAGTTGGGCAGCTCCACCTTACGTTATAACTGGTCAGAGATAAGAACAACGCCCCCAAAAGAATAACTTGGACCTTGGTGTAATCATTTTCATAAAAGCTCCAGATAACCCCCAAAATATCGTGCATAAATTCGACGCAGGTATTCGTAATCGACCCCAAACTGCGCCCTAGGGTGCCCCATCCTTGTGTGCAGAATCAGGCTTCTTGGATGACCGCCTCACAATCAGGATTGCCCCGTATCCAACCGATCAGTCTACACGCAGATGAGTGACACTTAGTTCTACGGAAAATTTAGTAAAATTCTTAGTAATTGATTTGCGCAAGTGCTTGTAGTGCGACACTGAACAAATAAGCGCTACTGGACGTAACAACCTCGACACCTACATGCATCGTTGATACTTTGTGTAGTCAGAGAAAGTCTTCAGACGCAACCACGTGAAGGTTGGGAGAAAGCCAGAGGCGGTCAAACAAGTGCTTTGCAGCGAAGTACGAAAGCCATTACCAGCAAACTCAGCTGCACTGGTCACTGCCGTCTTCCTGGATGGGAACCCCGAGACGGGCCACATCCATGGCTAGAGACATTGTCAGACGTGGCCCGGTGCATCCAAGCTATTGCCTTCAATGCATAACTACTTTTCCAACTCCCCCCACTTGACAGCCC
>NW_008752145.1:16749-75485 GCF_000715545.1 Opisthorchis viverrini | reverse complement strand
CGGTTTCATAAATGAAGTTCAGGTCTAAACAGGGTCTCCGTTTATGGTTCGCTTTTGGAAACCGGAATAGGGGGGCGGAATACATACAGTTAGTTTTACCACACAGAAAAACCTGAAGCATGAACTAAAAGCCGCATTAAAAAAGGGCTGTAGATGAACATACTTGGAGTAAGTCATTTTGAACGTACTATGCTAAAACAGGAAGACAAGTCAAGATGGTTTCTGGCTCATACGTGGCAGAGATTTGCGAGATGTCCTCATCAAAGTTTGATGAGTGTTCGCGATTCAGTACATACTAATTAAAACATTGTATTGTATTTCACAAGTCAGAGGAACACGTAAGTACGGACACGGGTGTATTGTGTACACGCGGCCAAACTGGTCCGCTTTCGTGGCAGGTAAGCAAACAGCTGAGTCCCATATCTAGTCAACCCACAACCCAGTCACGCGATCAAACCGATCGGACACGCATCCAATCAGCCACTCAAGTTATGATAAAGCTGATCACGACTTATACCACAATTACCATCATTATCAGCAAAAAACCGCATACATGTCATCTAATGGTCATAACGTTTGCAGTTTTGTTCACGGATGATTTTGGAGATGGGGCTGTGGGTGTACATTGAAATCGGAAGTTAAAATAATTGATGCCTAAGTACAGAGTTGTCAGTGGATTTTTAAATGCAAAGATAGGGAAGGGAGCTATGCAACCAATGCAGTAGCTTGAATACAAAAGCGCCATCACGGGCGCGGCTGGGCCATGTCTGACAATGTCCCGGCTCGGGATCCTCATCCAGGGAGACGTTAATGACCAGCGCAGCTGCGTTTACTCTTAATCGCTTTGATACTTCGCTGCCAAATCATCGCTTGACCACCGCATGCACAAACAACTCTTTGAAGATGTCAGTTGACTCGCACACGGAGAACGTGGTCAAGACGTCGCAAGTTGTGGAAGGTGATCTGCTCACCACTAGTGAGCGATTTGTTTCTTCCAGAACTTTCGACATAATTCAGCATTCCTAACTCGGTGTTCCACCATATTTGGGCACTCCTCGAAGACATCGGTGGTCAAACAGTGAAAGGATTTTTAACATTCTTGGTGCACAAAGGCCAGTTTTGTGACCCCTCTATTAACATGAAGTGTACCGATACCGGACGGTAAGTTTATGTCGCGCTTACGAGACAAATGTTTTCGCTTCACAAACAGTGCTCTGTCTTTCCCGATTCGTATGAGAATATCATCTGCAGCAACACCGTTGGACTGATACAGATTCTCAAGTAGACAACTTTGTCCACTACCTCAGTCGGCTTATCCGGAAGCAGGTTACAAGAATATGGGGTCACCCTGCCCCACAAAACCACTTCGCGTTTGCGGGTGTGAAAAGCATGTATGACCGTAAGGTATAAGCTTTCAGATCATCCAGTATTGTTTGAGATTGAAAAAGAGCTATGATGTGTGCGTACTCGATGCTCGTGAGCGGTCGCCCCTGGAACACTTTGACCTTACGGGCATTGGAGGCTACCAGGGAGTACTTGTTATCGCGTCAGTGACGAAGTTGAAAACGAAATGTGAAAACAACAGCTTTGCCTGACAGTACTTGATGTAACAAACTCAAGTAAGAGCTTCCGGTTGTCCGTTAATTACTTTAACGGATACACTACCTTAAAATTTGTAGTTTGCTAATCGTGTCAATTGTCACATCCTTTTAAAGGGTACGTACAGAAACCTAACCATCTGCTCATCCAATGCACGCTTCGTTTCAAAACCCAATTGGCCTGAATGGTCTGATAAGGAATATCGATCATTGATGAAATAGTACTGCTTATGTTAAACGGCAGTCATAATTACTTCAGCTGGCTAATAAACTACGAACTTCTCACACAAAAAGGCGTGCTTAAAGTTTGTGACGTACTCCAGAACGAAATATTAGATATTATCAAACTATCTACCTTGGCATCAACGGTGAGTTTATCCTCTGTTTGGCCGTTACGGCCTTCAATCAGACGATCTCCGACGTACGATGGATTGGGGGAGACGTCAAATTATGGCAGTCTGAGTGTCATTCACAGAAGTCACGTATTCTCACTGGTGTTCGAATCGCACTCAAAGCCCAAAGCATAATCTGAGACTCCACACAGCCGTGGAGTCAGGTGAATCTGTCCATCCCGCTGGCCCAGCCACCTAGATGTAACAATCAGATTCAATGTCCATCATTTATTACTTCCCGGTTAATTGAATTTAACCAACCCATTTCTTATGTTGTAGGAACAAACAAACTATAAAACATTATCAAATTATGTGGATTTGATTAGATAAATCTCACAAGTTTTGAGTACACGTTTTGAGACACCTTCGTTTGTGAAGCCCAAAAGATTTGTGCCTTTCCAGCATGGATCTGAAGCCTCTGGGGTGACGCCTGTGACTATTTATTATGAGGTTGTCAAGCGCCGCTGTTTGGTGCCGATTCCAACGAAATCAATTTGGTTCGACTCAAATGCGCCAAAATACCTGCCTTTGCTTTCTTTAGTAACCGCAAGTTGAGGCAGGCATAAACCTGCGCAAGACAAAAGCACTCGACTGGCATTTTGGGAGTATCGCTTTAAATACACGCTTCAATTACCTCGCATTCTCGTGTAATCCTCGTGTATTACGAACGAGAAAATGCATATTAGCTATAAAATTATTTAAACTTGCAATACGCTTTTCAGTTTACTGATAATGTGGCCACTGGAATCAGCACAACCCTCTTTTATCTGGTCTTGGAAATGCTAAAAGTGTACATCCTTAATATCGGCACTGTTGGGAGTTGACTAGTGTTTGCGCAGTACCTCAAAAGGGTTTGTCTGAAAGCGATATTTCCTACCGGGCATCCACTAGAACAAACAATTTCCACATAACTACGTCACATTTTCAAATGGTGAAACCGTAAAAATTCGACAACATGGAAGTACACCATTGCGTCGAGAACGATTACCAATAGGATGAAAGCAAAGCTACCCGAAATATATATTTCCGTGAATAGGATATGCGTCCATATGGTACTGTGATAAAGCTTTATCCACACATTCAAGGTCCTTTTATGCTTTGCGCAGTTGGTGCATTTACTATACAAAACTATCTTGTCTCAACGGATCTCTTGGTTAACTGCGGTCACGCGATAAGGTTCTTAGCGTGCAGTACGTAAAGCAATCAGGTAACTCACCAGCATAACTTTACTGCTTCTCCCGTATGAGGCAGTTTGTTAAAACACATCAAAAAAGGTTGCCAATCCGGCGAGTAACCAAAGAACATATCCAGTGAACTATCTAAGTAAGACCAAGATTTGATAAAAAGGATAGAACTTTTCGACTTATCGATGTTTCTAAACCATCAGTCTGAGCTGTTCAACCCGGCCGAGTGAAGTGAGACTAGCAAAATCTCAAGCTCTCAAATAGGTTATCGATTCTGGCAGTTGTAAACAGATAAAACCCTTGCAATTCATCACATTGCACAAGAGTGCCATTGGAACTATGTTATGCTTACAATATTCGTTTCCAACTGGTCGCGTCAATCCTAAAAGGATAAGTATATTCTTCATACATATGTGAAGTTATTAGCAGCCAATTTGTCAGTGGCAATAAATTTTCTATGGTAAAATCAACAGCGCCCCTCGCATTACCCATATTGTTGTCCACCCAGAGGAAGTATGGGCGACTTCCTTTGCAACGTAGGGCTTTGTTGAGGGCTGCCAGATTACGGACAAATATGATATAATCCTTATAATTGATGTCGGCCAGGAAATCAAGAATCACTCAGTTTTCGTAGTTTACCCAAAAAGACGCTAAAACCACCTCATATGGAAGCAATACCAGGGTTATCACCAAATTTCATATCCATAGTGTGCGTATATTACATCCAGACATGCGGGTGTTGATAAAAATACGTACACAAGGACTAAAATAGGAATTCTGGACTTGACAGGAATGGTGATTCCGGGCCGGAANTGGAATCAACGGTGATTTTTTCTTCTGGTTGGCCGTTACGGCCTTCAATCAGACGATCTCCGACGTAGGATGGATTAGTGGAGACGTCAAATTATGGCAGTCTGAGTGTCATTCATAGAAATAACGTATTCTCACTGGTGTTCGGATCGAACTCACAGCCCAAAGCATAATCTGAGACTCCACACAGCCGTGGAATCAAGTGAATCTATCCAGCCCGCTGGCCCAGCCACCTAGATGTAACAATCAGATTCAATGTCCATCATTTATTACTTGCCGGTTAATTTAATTTAACCAACCCATTTCTTATTTTGCAGGAAAAAACAAACGATAAATTATGTGGATTTGCTTAGATAAATCTCACAAGTTTTGAGTACACGTTTTGAGACACCTTCGTTTGTGAAGCCCAAAAGATTTATGCCTTTCCAGCATGGATCTGAAGCCTCTGGGGTGACGCCTGTGACTACTTATTACGAGGTTGTCAAGTGCCGCCGTTTGGTGCCGATTCCAACGAAATCAATTTGGTTCGACTCAAATGCGCCAAAATACCTGCCTTTGCTTTCTTTAGTAACCGCAAGTTGAGGCAGGCATATACCTGCCCAAGACAAAGCACTCGACTGGCATTTTGGGAGTATCGCTTTAAATACACGCTTCAATTACCTCGCATTCTCGTGTAATCCTCGTGTATTACGAACGAAAAAATGCATATTAGCTGTAAAATTATTTAAACTTGCACTACGCTTTTCAGTTTACTGATAATGTGGCCACTGGAATCAGCACAACCCTCTTTTATCTGGTCTTGGAAATGCTAAAAGTGTACATCCTTAATATCGGCACTGTTGGGAGTTGACTAGTGTTTGCGCAGTACCTCAAAAGGGTTTGTCTGAAAGCGATATTTCCTACCGGGCATCCACTAGAACAAACAATTTCCACATAACTACGTCACATTTTCAAATGGTGAAACCGTAAAAATTCGACAACATGGAAGTACACCATTGCGTCGAGAACGATTACCAATAGGATGAAAGCAAAGCTACCCGAAATATATATTTCCGTGAATAGGATATGCGTCCATATGGTACTGTGATAAAGCTTTATCCACACATTCAAGGTCCTTTTATGCTTTGCGCAGTTGGTGCATTTACTATACAAAACTATCTTGTCTCAACGGATCTCTTGGTTAACTGCGGTCACGCGATAAGGTTCTTAGCGTGCAGTACGTAAAGCAATCAGGTAACTCACCAGCATAACTTTACTGCTTCTCCCGTATGAGGCAGTTTGTTAAAACACATCAAAAAAGGTTGCCAATCCGGCGAGTAACCAAAGAACATATCCAGTGAACTATCTAAGTAAGACCAAGATTTGATAAAAAGGATAGAACTTTTCGACTTATCGATGTTTCTAAACCATCAGTCTGAACTGTTCAACCCGGCCGAGTGAAGTGAGACTAGCAAAATCTCAAGCTCTCAAATAGGTTATGGATTCTGGCAGTTGTAAACAGATAAAACCCTTGCAATTCATCACATTGCACAAGAGTGCCATTGGAACTATGTTATGCCTACAATATTCGATTCCAACTGGTCGCGTCAATCCTAAAAGGATAAGTATATTCTTCATACATATGTGAAGTTATTAGCAGCCAATTTGTCAGTGGCAATAAATTTTCTATGGTAAAATCAACAGCGCCCCTCGCATTACCCATATTGTTGTCCACCCAGAGGAAGTATGGGCGACTTCCTTTGCAACGTAGGGCTTTGTTGAGGGCTGCCAGATTACGGACAAATATGATATAATCCTTATAATTGATGTCGGCCAGGAAATCAAGAATCACTCAGTTTTCGTAGTTTACCCAAAAAGACGCTAAAACCACCTCATATGGAAGCAATACCAGGGTTATCACCAAATTTCATATCCATAGTGTGCGTATATTACATCCAGACATGCGGGTGTTGATAAAAATACGTACACAAGGACTAAAATAGGAATTCTGGACTTGACAGGAATGGTGATTCCGGGCCGGAATTCGACGATATAAAAGCTCTTGTGATTGTTCATGTCTGCATGCTTGTGCTGTGATGATAACGCGCCGGAACATTGGTAGATCGACTGCATTCTTTGGTTCATAGCAACAGGATTGCTGACAATTTCGTCGAGTTTAGCGACCTAGTAGCAGACGCCTCGTGATCTGCTGCTGTACGTCAAACCGTGGCTTGTGTTTTGGGTCATTGGTTTGGTTTTGTCGCATTGGTTCTGCAATCAGCAATTGAAGTTTTCTTTTAATAATTGTATCATTGAAAGGTTTTTATGCGATCTCTTCTGATTGGTTTAAAATCCATTGCGCTGCAGTGTGCCTCAATTCACCCGAGCACCAGTGCAATGGTTTGATAGTGTTTCACGGCACAAACAAGTTCGTTTCAGTTTCAAACGCTTCGGGTAGACAGCAACCGAATAGCCTTTCTAAGCCCACAGCGTTTACCGATGACTTGGACAATAAGTCATTATCATAAATTTACTTGCAATATAGTTTTCAGTGCTTCCGGACAGACGTGTGGTACTCACGGAAGCTAACTGAAAGCGTTCGTTCAGTAATACTGCTGTGTACTTCTTTTTTGTGATTACACGTCATCTAGAGACATCATTTGTGAATCTACTTGGAAGGTTGTGAGAACAAATGCGCTGGATGCGTGGGCATCAGTATCCAAAGTCTCTTAGTGAGCGTGATTCTATTCCCTGATCGCCATGTGCTCGCTAGTGTGTGAGGAGACACGTGTATGAATTTTTGTATGCTGAATTCATCATCATGGGAACAACACCAGATTGTTGGTTGGAACACTTGATTATGCATACGTACTCGTGTTTATGCCGAGGGGAAACTTCGCCATGTGGCAGTGTGAGGTACTGCACTCAGTGTTATAGAGAGTAATTTGGTTAAACGTACAACGACCACTTTTATTTTTGGTACTGAGTATAGCGGAAAATTTGTAGTTTGGATGGGACCAAACCAACTGGAACTATACACATGTTGAACACATCCTCACGGAAAGCTTAGATTGTGAACGATTGACCTTGAATTCCCACTCATGCAACTTATGTGTTATTGGGATCTCTGACGAATCTACACAGCATGTTCGGCTGCAGAGTTCGAACTGGAATCCTGCGGTGTGGAGGTAGGATTTTCATCCGTATGATGCACGCAGTTTGTGAGGGGGAATTCGAATTATCTGCACGTATGTATATTATACATATATATAATATAAAACGAGGTCAAACTTGCACATCGCAGGTGTTTATAGGTTAATTTTGTGGCACCCAAAGGTGCAAAGTCATTTTAATTGGTTAGAAGTAATCGCCGGTTTCTTTGTTTTTCACCGTTGTTGTTTCACTGAGTTTGCGGCGCAAGAATAATTTGTAATCACGCTCATTTGTTGCACCAAAGTGTGCTACTTCTTCGTAAATTCAGTGATCATTTGCGAATGGAAACATACTCTAACTGTCAGCCGATTATCTATTTAAACCAAATTTGGAGGGCAGTTACTGGGTGTAGAAACATTCAAAGTTGCCTTTTGTTACACCATCGACGATTTCAAGATATCAGACTTGATGATACCAGTGGAAGGAAGAAAGCTTTCGCGGCGGAGTTATTTGTTAGAAACTGCCAACTGACCGGTTACAGACCATTAGACAGGGAAGCAAAACTCTCATATACATCTTATTTACAAAAACTGGACATGCATCTTCTCCTGAACGCGTCTTCTTGAACTTTCCTGGATATTCATTGACTCCAATCGTTCCTCGCTCAAATCCAAGCAAATGCTACAAAGCGATTCCACAAATTCCGCAACAGATCTCCCCTTTTCAAGAGGCTCAAAGCGAAATTCCACGAACAACACATACTACTCGCGTGCCTTCCCATCAGTAGTATCACCGATCCACCAGCAGGCATTAGTTTGCTGAAGATGGCGAGAGGACCACCTTCTAATAGGACTAACGTGCGACATCCTGAAGGTCCCTGGACAACTGAGGCTTCCCACGGCGCTATACATACTTCTTGCTCAGATGACGGAGGGTCACTTGTGTCCCGGAAAACATGATTGAGAAATATATTTCTAAGCAAACAAAAAATACTACTATATATTCGGGATGGAAACGCTTTCACAGATCCCAGTGAAATATCTGCAGTTCTAATGCATACACTATACCGCGCTACCAAATTAAACACATGCCGCGTAAATAGTCGCATGGGTTACCCAGGATTATGCATGTGACCGTGGAAAAATAGCGCTATTTCAACAAAACAGTTCAAGAAGCGTTCTGATGCACATTTAGGACAAGGTGTATGCCTAATGCAACCAAGAGGGTGAGCTCCTGTTAGTCGGCATTTTAGATTTGATGAGCGGATCTTATAACGAGGTATACCATTTTCTGGTTGTAAACCTTCCGGGGGTTAAATTTCAACTAATGTTTTTATACTACCCAGAGAGTGAATTAGTCCCGAGTTTGAAGTTAAATTCCAACCCAATATTCCCATGCGTGTGATTCTCGGTTTACCATTCTACCANTGAATTTGCTATGAGCGATTCGGCAAACTGAAGTCAACAAGCAGACCGTTGAGCTGAGTCACTTTGTAGGTTTTTTCATTTGATACAACCAAGTCTAAGGAAGGATCGTTCCAGGATGCAACCAGTAGTTGAATGTTTCGCTTACTGTGCGATTTCTCACAACTAGATGCTGGTTTCTATGGTGCTCTTATTGACGGAAGTAAATTGTATTAATAACTGGCAAGCTTGTCTTAAAACAACCGGACGGAATCGAATCCTTGGAAGGCCAGTTGAAGCCATAAATCGGGACACACAATCAGCGTTTCCTTTGCCACTATATAAAATGAGAATATTGTGACAAGCTTCAAAGGAGCAGACCAGCGGGGGAGCCAAATCAATCGAGAGCATTTAAACAGGTCAATCACAATGGTTCTGTGTGACACTCAGGTTTCTGAAGCAAACCACCTGCCAATATAGTAAACGTGGCGCTACAACATTTTGCGCAGTATACTTTCCAGATATCAAGAATATATTGTGTCTATCCGTTCAATGAGCCCACCAGTATATATTTTCGAACCAATCGAAAACACTTTCATATGACATCGTTTGAGAGCTTACCGCAGTCTCCAGTTGTACGTTGTGTAATTCATTGCTTCTTGTAAATTGTTTTTTTTCTGAACATGCATTGTAGAATTTTTGAGCTCACAGCAGGTGTGAGATATTTTGACATGGTTGTTTAACCCGAAATGGATCAGAAAATACCTAGAATAACTAGGTAACAAGAACGTTTATTGTTTCTATCGAGGCGCTGACCTCAGTCAAAGAGACAGCGCTACCAAATGAAGTTATTCAGGGCTCGCATTAGGAGACATTACAGGTCAAAATTCAAAGAATTTGCAGAAAGTAAATTTTGGAGGAAGTTTCGTGCAAATCACGTCGAACTAGTGTCCTGAGCCTCTCAGTGAAGTATACTTTTGGTTGAGCAACTGAGGTTACGTTGGCACGAATTCATCAGGTGATTCTGACGTTAGGAATCGTTGCTGATCTGAGTTTCATCCAAACCTTTTGCAACTAGTCACAGCGTCCACCAACTCACTTTCACTGACAACGTTGATAGATCTCGCTGAATGCGAGGAACATACGCAGAGGAGTAACTTGTGAATTCGAACCTTGACAACATATTGCTCACACTGCCTGCGTTCGATGCTAAAGGAACTATTACGAACATCCCCAAACCATTTAATATTTTCAAATCAGTCATTTAATTCAATGTGAACCACGATATTGCCGCTGTAGTCCACCCATAACGTGGATCGTTTAACACATGAATGAGTTCGGCAGGGGTGAGTTTATACCCGGAACGCCTCCGGTGGATATCACAATCAGGCCCAAACCCATATTTAGTACACATCACATAAACTTTTTTGGATCCAAGTCCTGAAAGCACATTTGAAGGAACTCAGAAGTGTTTAAAATTGTGCGACAGTGGAACAGCGTTCGCGGATCGGTCTGAGTGCATATTGGCGAAATAGGTGCCCCCTAAGCTTTTTCTTATGGTTTGTTTACCTTTTCACCTAGTTGCCATACTTTTGGTGGTCGTTGGCTTGTTTGCTGAGCTGGGCAATTTGATTGCGAACGTTTCATCACCAATCGAGGTGAGATCATCAGTGCGTTAGTGGGGAGCGTAGTAGTGGGTAGCGGTGGGTTGGTGGTTGTCCACAGTTCAGCGAACAAGCCAACCACCACCATCTACGCTACCTGAGCTACCGACATCTTCCTCTATAGAATACCAGACTTTTATTCATTTTTATACTATTTTCAGTAGATTGCCGAACCTTCGCAAGCTGAGCAAACTGTTTGTCACCTTTAAGTGGCAAACTTTCTCAGATGAATATTTCGGAGGCTTAACCTGTGCTAGGGAATCAGATCGTTTTTCTTTTAAATTTGACATGCAAGGTGGGAAAAATGGTGTTGGAAAACGTGCTCAAACACAGGTGAGCACGTAAATGTGGCCTTCAGGTTTTATTTATTGCCCGATATCACTCTTTCTTGCAAAGATGCCCAAGATCTCAAGGTGACTAATGAAATACCTCCTATTCTTTTCGGTTTAAAGATATGGGTGATATTACCACATCATGCTGTTAGAAAATACTTGTTTCACACACACCAAACGTTGGTTTTCAAATTCCCGGTTGGAATTATTAAGTAAAAACACCAAATTCATATGAATTTGCGACTTTTACGAGGGTAGAGTATCTCTCAACTAGAATTTTTTGTATTTATCTTTTTTACCAAAACTTGCGTATAATTTTATCAAGTTACATTAGCCATTCTTGTGGAAGATACTTTTCACATAACAGAGCAATTTTGACAGATTTTACTGAAAACTTTTGCAGCCAGTAGTTCGAAAATCCCGTTGCACATTTGGGACTAATCAAGTACTTTTGGTGTAATAGAAACAGCAGAATATGTTTTTTTGGTGTCCTTTACCTCTCACCCTTGAGTTTCAAGTTCCACAAACGAAGGAACATTTTTAAAAGCCTGCTATGCTGTGTACGTCCTTTCCAAATATCTTTTCCTAGCATGCGAGGATATCATCAGAACCGCATTTTGCATCGCAAATAAAGACACGTTTGAGCAGCTTCAAGATATGTGGTGCAGCAAGTCTAACAACCGAGAGGAGGAAAATATTGTACAATCGTGAATGACAGTGCCAGGACCGGTTTCGCGAAGCCATCAAAATTTTCTCCTATGGTACGTGAAACGTAGATTACTTCGTGACTAAAGAATCAAGCCAAAGTGCTGGCGATAGTGTGCTTTGTAATGAATACCGCTTGATATACAGCTGATCAGATGGCTTGTGGTGCGTGCCTGTGTTTGCGAATTCCTAAATTGCTTGAGCCACCAATTGGAGAATAATTGTTGCAAGGAACTACTTACAGTCGCCTGAGTAACCATATTCAACATCCAACAAGAAATTAATCCATTCCAACCTCTACATCTTTGAACCGGGCGCATCAGCTGAAATTCTGTGAGCAGTTGGGTGGTGATAGGATTTCGACAAATGACTTTGTCTAGTGACGGTTCCGCACAATAACCTTGGTTTTCATACACGGTGACAGACGCTCCAGGAATCGGAAGGATTCTGAATGAGTAATAAGTTTGGGCTTGATCAAGCAATGTTTTAAACAATAGTGTCTCCACTGCCTGATTTGTGTTGCCCTGTAATACTGGGTTGCCGACGGAGGAACGTGTGGACATTTCGCCAGCTATTTTTTGTCAAGAGAAATATTCTGGAATATTCTGGGCACAAGCGTCCGTGATGCGGACAGTAAATGCCCTCTGGAGAGGGACCGAGCCGCCGCGAACGAAGCTCTGGCGGTGAAGTTCAGCATACCCGCCGACCTCCAGAAAGCTTTTACGCGGTTCAAGACGACCAATGTGAGACCTAGGTGCAAACCGACCGTTTCCTCTGTCAGCTTCGTCAGCAGTCGTTTGATCGGGCTTTGCCGGAGCTCGGTCGAGTGTCACGACAGCAGCTGCTGTCCGACCAGTTCGTTGAGGGTGTGCAATCTGCCCAGTTTCAGTTGTCGAAAGTTACCTAGCAGTTGAGTGTGATGCGTCTGGTGCACCCGGCATGGGAATTGACCAATGCGCTAATGGCCACGCTGCAGTAGCAGGAGGGCAGGAAGGATTCACCAGTGGAGGACTTGCAGATGGGATCAATGGGATCAACTAGCCGAATAGCTTGCAGTCATCAAGATGGAATTGTGGAGTGCACTCGAAGGAGACAGTGATACAAACGTTGTGCGCCTGGCCACTGGAAGAATAAGTGTCGTCACATCCAATCACCCGTAAATGCTAACGCCTTGGACTACTACTTTTTTCCGGGTGAGTTGTAATTTGTGCAGTGGCAAAGGCTGCAATTCATGCAGTCGTCGGGATGGACAAAAAATGGCGCTGAGCCTGACTGAAGCAAGAGCGGGGCTAGCCTTGACGCAGAGAGGGAACAAAGCAGTATGCAAACCGTTCAGGCAAGCCGCGAGAGCATTGGGTTGATATCGAGTGAATTTTGACGAATTTTTAAGACACCCATTGCGCCTAGGCAACAGGTCAGTACAGTACGAGTAATTTATTAGCTCAGATATAGAGCATACAATTTTAGAAGGGGGATTTTCCCAACAGCATGTTTGAGCTAAAGCGGGGAAAAATGGTGAAAAAATATGGTTTAAACAAGCTTAGAAGTTCCAAAGCACTATCGTTAGCGAACTGCATGTCCGAGAGCTTTCATCTTGTAATGTGCCCTCGGTAACCCCATGGTAGAGGAACATGAACTGCTCACAGGCGATAAATATCCGTTTGGTTTCTGCTCGTGGATTAAACACGAAATTTCTCTCTCGTCTGAATGCTTTCAGCCTTCTTCCCCCGTCCTGTGCCGCTCCGTCTACCGCAGGAGATTCATAAGCAAGTTCAAGAGATGTTGAAAAATGGCATGATCGCGGAAGCTAACGGTGTATTTAACTCCCCGGGTGTGCTTGTAAAGGAAGCGAAAGGGATTTCTGACGATTGGATGAGCTGATCGTAAATCGGTTGTAGCTCTCCCTTCGATTGCAGAGATTTCCGATTTCGCCAAGTATTCCAGATATTTCACGGTGTATGCTCGAAGCAATAATGGATAGATTTGTCCCCAGTTGTTCCTAAGCTATGAGCTCAACCACGGCGGTTCTTTGTTCACTTCTGCAAATACAGACTAAACATATTTGTAGCACTATTTTGACCTTCTCCAAATGCGCCTGTAGGGTGGGTTGAATGCCACGAGCCTGAATCGATTACGAAAACTAGCAGATGCCAGCGTATGGTGTGCATAGTAAACGGTGCTGGATGTTTGAACTTACCCAAAAATGTAACAGGCACGTTTATGGGGCCAGGAAACCTCAATTCATTGTTGTCTCATTGGCAGAACATCACGCTTTTCCTGCACACTTCCGCATTGAAAACGTACACCAACATTTTCCACATTCATGTGCTGTACCAGTGAACCCGTTGGATTGGAAATAGGTTTGATCAGAGAAGCAAATTTGGTTTCTTATTTTTTTATTCAAATGGCATGAGAAAACCACAAACGGTGTTTATTTGCTTGCAGAATTAGATCTCAAGAACAGAGACTGGTACACAGTTGCTGATTACTTCAAGCTCTTTCCCCATCAGTGATGAGTTTCACGTTGGCATCACGGGGAATGCCCGATGAAAATAGGGATTTCAATTGGTGGTTTGGCCAAGAAGTCGGCTGACATTTTGAAATATGAGTAAAATGAATCTTACGCTGTTGACCACTCGCAGCCGTCGTAAAAACACCTGCGCTGACAATGTTCGCGATCAGCCCAATGCCCGTTCGCATACACACGAAGTAATTCTCAACACATTGGTTGTTTCCTGCAACATGAGCGCGACTGGCACCTACAGTTTTGTGCTCAGTCAAGGGAGAATTTTAAACGGGAAGCCTTTCGCTTGCTGCAACCTAGAACACCTCATCTCTCATTCCGTACACATGAACAGACGATAGACCTCCTCCAAGCCTATTCCAGCCTCAAAATAACATGCTATAACCCAAATTCGTTCGCTCATTCAAAAATTTATACCTAAATATCCCATGAGGTTGTTCCCATAGCAATTTCGTTGTCCAAACCAAAGTTAATTAGTAACTGAAATCTGTCCGCGCCCCCTTTTTCGGCTGGACTTGAGGATCAACAACTATTCTTGATTGCGTCATGATGTGCATTATGGTGCTCGGTTGTGCCGAGTTAATTTTCCTCCTGTACGAGATTTATCACAAGAAATTTGGGCGATACACTCGCATGTAAGCGCATAGTTCTGCTCGATTTCAGCGCGGGTGAAATCCAACGAAATATCCTCCAAAACGCAAAATTCTCTGTTTTCCAACGTAACTGTGTATTTATGTACTCTTTGAAATACAAAAAAAAAAAACTTTTCAACTAAATAAGTTTACACTGGTAATGCACTATTCATAAGGCTGCTGAAAAATCCTCTACAGCCCATGATCGGCTTCGCTCTTTTTGGGGCTCATCAGGCAGGTTTCCGTCGACCTTATGTTCTACTTGAAACCAAATTGCACGAAATTAACAAAAAACACTCATTTGTAAACCAATTAGCTTTTGTTAAAGACTCACCTGAAACTTAGCTGAATTTCCCGTTTGTCGTGTTTGTAGGCAACATGGTGTGCTGCATAAGGCCACCTCATTTCTCGTTTGCTTTCATTCGCGCAATGTGGTTTGAAGTAAAATAATAAGTTGTCGGAANCAGTTGTTCCTAAGCTATGAGCTCAACCACGGCGGTTCTTTGTTCACTTTCGCTAATACGGACTAAACATCTTTGTATCACTATTTTGACTTTCTCCAAATGCGCCTGTAGGGTGGGTTGAATGCCACGAGCCTGAATCGATTACGAAAACTAGCAGATGCCAGCGTATGGTGTGCATAGTAAACGGTGCTGGATGTTTGAACTTACCCAAAAATGTAACAGGCACGTTTATGGGGCCAGGAAACCTCAATTCATTGTTGTCTCATTGGCAGAACATCACGCTTTTCCTGCACACTTCCGCATTGAAAACGTACACCAACATTTTCCACATTCATGTGCTGTACCAGTGAACCCGTTGGATTGGAAATAGGTTTGATCAGAGAAGCAAATTTGGTTTCTTATTTTTTTTATTCAAATGGCATGAGAAAACCACAAACGGTGTTTATTTGTTTGCAGAATTAGATCTCAAGAACAGAGACTGGTACACAGTTGCTGATTACTTCAAGCTCTTCTCCATCAGTGATGAGTTTCACGTTTGCATCACGGAGAATGCCCGGTGGAAATAGCGAAACTGAGAGTAGCCTGGAAAAACATCTTTGATTCCTCATCTCAAAAATGTAGGCAAATATCAAAACTATAACGCGGCAGTCTATTTTGAGATGATGTAATACAGTGGTGCACCCCCGAGAAAGCACTTGCACTGTACGCAACATGAATTTCTGATCATTTTCAATTGGTGGTTTGGCCAAGAAGCAGGTAGACATTTCGAAATATGAGTAAAATGACTCTTATGCCGTTGACCATTCACGGCCATCGTAAAAACACCTGCCCTGACAATGTTTGCGATAAGCCCAATGCCAATTCGCATACAGACAGAGTATTTCTCGACACACTGCTTGTCTCTTACAACATGGGCATGGCTGGCACCTGAAAATTATGTGCTCAGTCAAGGGAGAATTTTAAATTGGGAAGCCTTCGCTTGCTGCAACCTAGAACACCCCATCTCTCATTCCGTACACATGAACAGACGATAGACCTCCAAACCTATTCCGGCCTCAAAATAACATGCTATGACCCAAATTCGTTCGCTCATCCAAAAATTTATACCTAAATATCCCACGAGGTTGTTCCCATAGCAATTTCGTTGTCCAAACCAAAGTTAATTAGTAACCGAAGTCTGTCCGCGCTCCCTTTTTCGGCTGAACTTGAGGACCAACGAATATTCTAGATTGCGTCATGATGTGCATTATGGTGCTCAGTTTTGCCGAGTTAGTTTTCCTCCTGTCACGAGAAATTTGGGCGATATACTCGCATGTCAGCGCATAGTTCTGCTCGATTTCAGCGCGGGTGAAATCCAAGGAAATTTCCTCCAAAACGCAAAATTCTCTGTTTTCCAATCTAATGGTGTATTCATGTACTCTTTGAAATACAAAATGAAAAACTTTTAACTAAATAAGTTTACATTGTTAATGCACTATTCATAAGGCTGCTGAAAAGTCCTCTACAGCCCATGATCGGCTTTGCCCTTTTTGGGGCTCATCAGGCAGGTTTCCGTCGACCTTATGTTCTACTCGAACCCAAATTGTACGAAATTAACAAAAACACTCATTTGTAAACCAGTTAGCTTTTGTTAAAGACTCACCAGAAACTTAGCTGAATCTCCCGTTTGTCATGTTTCTAGGCAACATGGTGTGCTGGACAAGGCCACCTCATTTCTCGTTTGATTTCATTTGCGCAATGTGGTTTGAAGTAAAATAATAAGTTGTCGGAACCTCGGGGACTGCGCCTAACTGGGGAGTCCTAGGGTGGGGGGAGAAACCGTTTGTGGCCTGTCGAAGTGTTTTCAGCAAAACTGTAAATCGTGTATTTCATACACTGCCGTATATGGAACATCGTACAAATTGAAAAATGAGGCGGCCCGGTCCAACACATTCAGTTGCTTAAGAACATCATCAGTGAGAGAACCAGCCGAGTTTTAGGTGAGTCTGTTGCAAAAACCAAAATTGTATGCAAATGAGTGTATTTCGTTAAATAACTTTGATTATTGCTCCAGACCCCCACAACCCTTAACACTCTTGCAGAATTCAAACATTTACTGCAGGATTTTCTTATTGAACTAAGAGATTTCGGGAAACGATCCGTTGATTCCAGGCCCAAAAGTGTGACAGATATAGACGCATTTTTGGCCGAAGAGTAATGGGGATAAGTTGTGCACGCACTATGAGACATAAAACTGCCTTCAGTGATCCATCCAAAGACGGTCTATGATTTCTGAGTTCAACAGATGCACAACATTCCAGAAACAGCGGTTCAATAAACCTCCGTCCCAGCAACACCGATTGCAAATTTGTTTTCGAATCACTGTTGCTGTTTGAGCAATTTGAACTAGGAGACAACTAGACGTGAGCTGTACGCATTAAAGTCAGCTGCTAACACGATATAGTGAGTGAAACAATTGAGAAAAATTATTTTGTGCTAAAATATTAATGAACCATAATTTTATGGCGCCCCTAAATTTGTAGTCTGACACGAGAACTAAGATGGTGAGCAACGTCCATTTGATTCAACGTACAGTTCATTTTCTAAGTATCAAGCGTTGCGTTGCATTTAACTGTCGCGGTTAAGTCCATAAAATTTTCTTACGTGTTACACATTGCTGAGTTGTTTCACCCAAAAGTTCAAGGTCAAGCAAAGTCATTGTAGGATGAAGGTTCGATTGAAGTGTACTAGATTGCTTACACATAAGGAATCAGTCAAGCTCTGCGGTGTGCATTTTGAAATGCACTCTAAATAGCTGGCATGCCAATCGCACTCCTTGGCCACAAGTTGTCAGAACACAGTTCGCCCACGCATAGGTAGAGCTACATAGGGTTTGGAAAGAACATTTTCGATACTGCATGCAAGCGCACTTAGCAGCCTTGGACCCTCCACGTTTTCTGACAACAGGAGTAAGACTCACGTATGCCATCGGCTTGCATAAAACAATTTTCATGAGAAGATTGATTCGCGAGTTTCACTTGCTTGTGTCTGTGGAATCGCGGCCATCCGGCGGTTCCGATAAAATATTCGTAAAACCAGCACTAGAATTAGTACAACACGATTAAAGTGGTACCACAAGCCAATCATTAGTGCATTCGTAACCGCCCGGACAACCGTTGTCCTCAATGATAAAATAGGTTGATTCCAATATGAGTGAGCATCGCATGCATGTAAACCAAGGTGATGTTGCAGAACCGTCACCAGAAAAAGTCATTGGTTCAAATCCCGTTATCATCGAATTTCAGCGAATGCACCCATTTCCAAGATGTAGCGGTTGGGGTGGATCAATCTCTTGTCAGATGTTAAATATGGTTACTCAGGGGACTATAAGTAGTTCCTTGCAACAATTATGTTTAGACTAGTGGCTCAACTAGTTTAGAAATGCGTAAGCACAATCGTGCACCACATCTATCTGATCAAATGAGATCAAGCGGCATTTATTACGAAGCATAATATTGCAAGCACTCTGCGTTGAAACGCAGTAAACTGCGTTTCACATACCATAGAAGGAAATGTCGGTGGCGTCGCGAAACCGGTCCTGGTGATGTCATTTATGACTGTAGAATGCCCTCGTCCTCCCGGTTGTTAGACTTGCTGCGATTTATTGGTTAACACTGCGTGCTGTTGTCGTTTTCCGATGCGAAAGTGCTTCTGATGATGTCCTAGCGTGCGATGGAAACAAATTTAGGAAAGACGTACCCAGAAAGCAGCTTTCAAAATGTTGCTAGACTGGCGAAACTTTAAACTTAAATTTTGCAGCGACAAAAAATTAGGACATTTGTTGTCTTTTTTTAGAATGTACACTCTGATAGTGAGCCATTTGCAGACTGTTTAGTACAACCATCTTCCTTGATAGTTTGCGTGAGTGATTCAACCCGCGAGTGTGCCCATCTATCTAGGGTAAATTCATCAACAAAACGCCCGTCAGACAACAAGATACACGGCGCTTTGGCCGAATACCCACGTAAGCTCTCCATCCATGGTGTGGTTGTCAGTCAGGCACTTTAGTCGGATATCTAATGTTCGTCAGGTTCAACAAATCACAAATTGTTTCGTTCAATAGTGATTAACAGAAACACACGCACAGTATGCGTGAAAAAAGCTGTCTAAAATGACTTTTTCATTGATACGGAATTCTCTGACCCAGTGGTTCAATTCGTCATCAACCATGTTCTGGTTGCGATGGTTTCATCTTGATGAGCACCAAGAAAACTTACCACACACCTAACTGGACACCAGAATCATTTCGGTAAGCCTATATACGCGACGAGATCTTCATACTATTATTAGCAAACATTTCAGCCAAAGATCTGTTTTGTTGTTTGATAAGCGATTTTTTTATTCAATAATATTACACACTTTGATGTGACCAAAGAAGCCGTATGAACATGTATTAGAGTAGGTAAACATCAAGTTAAAATATCGCACAAAGATATTCAAAATGACACTACGAAAATGCAGACACGGAACAGATGCGAAAGAATAAACTTCAAAAGAAAAATGCCAGAAGATACGAAGCTGCTGTGCTGTTACACGAGCATGAGGCTTTGACTGACGAGCTAATCGATCGACAAAACCGAGATATGTTGCGGGCCCTTTGTTTGAGGCCTCCTGCTTTACGCTTACATCACTGACGCGCAAACATGTTCAACTTCTCGGAAATTAATACTTCGGTAAGCGGAGGCGGTCTGGGGAGTTAGTGGAACCTACTCTACTTGGATATCAGATGTACACGGTTCAAACTACTAGGCCCCCATTGAATATGCTCTGTAGATAGGCTTTACCAGGAGCAACACTCGAGTCCACTGCTCCTCTTCTTAAGTGTGGACTAACTTGCTTTGCTGTCGTCATTAGGAGCGCTTTAGTGGTTTTATTAGTATCTCGTTTTTTACGTTAATTTACGCACCCTGCCCGTGATACCTATCACATATCGTTGTTGTTCTCAATTTCGTCAACCATGATAATAATCGTGTATTATATTCACAGTCAACATCTGGTCGCGCCACAACTGATGTTACATTAGTCCATCAGAATCCGGCATAGCATTATTGAATCTCTCGTAAGGTATTCCATTATTTCATCGTTCAACAGCGGCCATTACACTCAAATTGGCGTGCAAGTGGTTGGTCGCACGCATGGATGCCATAAAAATATTTTTGATGGCAGCGCCGTTGTTGCCAAAATTATTCACGTGATTACGGTTCGGGCCGGCTGTATGACCACCAGCCAGAGAAATTGATCTCGTGCACCCCGCGCATCAGTACATCTTCAAGTACCTGATTGAAGCCGAAACTATTATCAACTGGGTGTTTATCTTGCTTTTGCGACGGAAGTGGCGCGAAGTAAAATGTGATCCTGTATCGAGGTGTTATGAGTTTGATGAAAACAAGCCAGCTGCGAGCGGCTGAACGCGAAATCGATAAAGTTCGGAAATTCGAATATTTCAGGTGTCGTACTTAGATTTCGCAGCGAGCATCAAATTTCTTCCGGTCACTCAATCTATACCTTCGATTGGTGCAATATATTCAGCTCACTATTCGGATAACTGAGAAGTAATGTGCGCAGTACGAGTGGAACTTAAGATGACCACCGGCCATTGCTGATAGATATTCCCCAGTTTATGAGTAGCATTCGTGGGATTTTCTTCAATCTGAGACGAAAATCACGCAATGAAGGGACCACATCATCCGTTCAAGTGTAACCATACTAACCACTTTATTTTTTGCCGAGTTTGCCGTTGAGCTCCTTTCATAAGCACGATGGGACACTTCACTGAACACCACCTTACGCTAGTCTCAGTGATAACTCTCACCATTACATGTAAGTAATTCCTCTGAAAGACCGTTTCGCGCACACAGCCGTTAGAGAATAAAACCTAATTACTTTGAGTTCAGTTGTCCTATTATGTGAGCTTAACGGTTAGCCATGAGCCAAGTCCAAATGCAGGAGATACAGGTGAATGATGCGCGGTTTTCGGCAAATCCTTGATTCGTTTAACAATTTCCGTGAGAAAATTAGGAAGTGTTTTTGACGTGTACGCTCAGTTTGGCTGAGAGTTTGCACTCTAACCGATACAGATATATCTTTGCATGCTAATCTACTTTTGACAACAGCAGACGGCGTCCGCATCAGTATTTTGTAGCTTGTAACGTTTGTATATCGATTTCTTTTGCAATATCAACCCACCTCTTCCGAAAAGTATCGGAGATGTCTCACAGCTGCTTTTCTGGCTCCCACTTCTTCGCATTTCGAGTTTCTCCTCGTTTAAAAAGTTGAAATTTCAATCTTCAGTGCTAACTTGGCAAATACCGTTTTCCAGGACAGCTCTGTTCTGTGTACTCTTGCATTTAATTCGGACACAATTCAAGAAATCTGCATTACCGTCTTTGCAATTGTTAATTGCAAATGACTGTACTCTGTCCTTTGGAAGATATGCACATTAGATTTACAGCCCATTGCTAAGCTTTAAATCTTCGCTCATTATAGTGTTGTTGGGCGCTGCGTAATGCAATCTCGAACGGGATGTTGGAAGATTCTACCAGGATACAGCAAGTTTTGTAGATCTAGTGAAAAAACATTTCGTTCAAAATTCGCGCCAGCGGGTTCAACATATAGCCCATATTCCTGCGTTTTATGAGGTGGGCGTGTGATACTTAGTGGACGATAGTTCGGTTGTTGGTCTGTTCGCCGAGCTTGGCAGTTGGATTGCAAACGTTCCATCACCAATCGGCGAACAGACCAACAACCAAACGGTGCACCTGAGCTACCTACATTCCACAACATTGCTCGGACGGTAGTTCTTCTAAACTGCTTTCAGGGGGCACTGAGGTACTGGAATTTGTATAGTTTTTGTCAGTTCATGATCACATTGCAGGTGAAATCTACTAGTTCCCTGGACATATTATGATGGATTATTTTTGGTGTCACACGCCAAGATCCAGTGAATTCATGTTACTTTGATATTATTATTCAGTGATTCGAATTTCGGATTTCAAAACTAACGTTTGATGTGTGTGCAGCGAGCATTTTCTTACAATGGAATGTGGGAATATCACCCGAGTTTGCCGGTGAGCGTCAATCATGAGCGTATTGGTCATCTGCACCCTCCAGGGCTACATGTCGACTGTTATTGGCAAAAACGCGTTTTGTCGTCTGAATTCCCTGACCCAGATGCACGTGGACCAGAGCAAAAATGGCTACAGCAGAATCCATTCACTGTCAAATGAGTGTCATGCTTTTAGCGGATAAAAGTCAGGAAAGGCAACCATATAACCTGGATACATTATCCGGCATTCCCTATCCTGCTTCTTTACCTAAAGATGTTTGGATCTTAGCAAATATACATTCATTTGACTCAACCGGAACCTAGCTGAATCTCTCGTTTACGATGTTCTCAGGCAACTGAACGTACTGCACCAGGCCGTCTCATGTTTTGATCGCTACGTTATTTGAAATATCGCGATACACGTATATCTTTGTAGTGTACTACTCGTAAGGTTGCTGAAAATCCTTCGACATCCTACGACCCGTTTCGCCCTTCCATTTCGGGCTCATCAGGTAGGCGCAGTCCCCGGCTTTCTGTCAATCTTGGAACCAAATCGCAAACCAACTTGGTTTGGATCTTCCTTTTGTTCTTCTTTTCGTTCTTCCTTTTGTTTGGATCTTCCTTTTACGAGGAAAAGCGGTCAGCGATTATTTTATCGAATCGATAAAGGGTCATTCTTAGACCAACAAGCGAAGCACTGTTCACCGATAATTACAGAATTAGACGTTACAAAGTATATTTGCATTGTTCGATTAACCACAGAGAACAATGCTTTCAGAAAATCATGATTTGTACAACTCAAAGAAGGGAACATTGATTTCAAGAGGTCACCTATTTGCGAATTTTTCGGAGCTGCTTGCAAGAACCAAGTATAGTTATTGAGAAACCTCTTGTCAACGTGTTCCGAACAATGACCTTCAAGAACTGGAGGACGCGTGTAACTAAATATGCGCATAAAGGTGATTCATTAGCACTCCTAGCTTGTATTACGGCCACCCACCTTTGAAAAAATGAATAAAGCGTATGTACAGTGGCATGCTTAATTTCATGGTGATTTTAAAAACCGTACTAAATAATCTTGTATCATGTGGCTTCACATCTCATGTGATCATTTAAAATCACGTTTTCTAGTAAGTCTGAAGTGCATAGGGAATTCATTTGCCTTTTACAGTTGGCTTACATAACCGCACAAAACCAGTAAGCCTGATTTTCGCGTTGTATTTACACGTCGATTAATACAGACATGACAACTGACCAAGAAAGTAGTAAGTATGCCATTTCACTAGCTAGTTACCAGATTCCCCATTAGGAGAGACGATGGGCAGAATTGCTGATCATCATCGTGGTGGATACTTTGCCTTCAGGAGCAGACGAAATCTTGAAGGTTGTTGCTCTTTTATGAGTCACAAATGTGGTTTATGGCGCCCATTATTCGGGAAAAAACGATGTGCGCAAAAATTAGCGAATATGCACACATTTGCAAACTAATTTGGTTTTTCGAGAGACTCACCTGGAACCCACCTGAATCTATCGTTTCTCATGTTTCCAGGAAGCTGAATGTGTTGCACCAGGCCGCGTCATGTTTCAATCGCTACGATATTCGAGATATCGCGATACATGTAATGTACTGCTCATAAGGTAGCTGAAAATTCGTCGACAGCCCACGACCGTTTTTGCCCTTTCAGTTAGGGCTTATCAGGTGGGCGCAGTCTTCAAGTTTCCTTCAACTTTATGTTCCAATTGCAAATGAGTGTATATTTGCTCATTTCGTGCAGTTCGGTTTCACGTAGAACATAGGGTTCACAGAAACTCGGGTTTCGCACCTACCTGATGGGACCCAAGAACAGCGAAACCGGTCGTGTGTTGTCGACGAATTTTCAGCAGCCTTATGAGTAGTAGATTCCAAATATGCTAAAAAATTCGGAATGGAAGGCAACTATGTTTTCCACGTGTGGTTAATATGTCTACCACCAACCAATATGCGTTACTTATTCTCTGTGTGGCTGCAAGCAGCTGTTTAATAGTTCTGAGCGCGCGCGCCCAGGCTTCAATTTCGCCACCGAAAATAAAAAATGAACAGAGCGAATGAGATTTGCTTTATTGATCCGTTGCCCTCCTGTGGCCGTACCGATTTACTGCAACAAGCTTTGTTTTCGGGGATATCTCATGCATTTTACCCCAGTTGCTTACGGGAGTCAAGTTGGTCAAACCTGTTTTTCGCTAACATGCATTTTATTCGCCACTCTCCGACCGGATTGAAGGTCGCGCATTGAACTAACAAGGATCTAGAATTAGGGCACTGTTGATGAATATAACTGTGACAGCGAATAGCACGCTCTAAACAATGTTGCCTGTTATCGATCATGAAACCATTCAAATAACCATTTGGTCATTGCTTGTTGAAGATATCAGTTAATGTGCGTCCTGAATCTCTGTTGAACCCCTGATTACATCAAACTATTCTACAACCAATCATTTGGTAACTTAATCCATGATTTAGGTTAACGGTTTTGCAGTAAGGACTTCAAAGAGCTGTCAGTTCAGCATTTGCTTCAAATGAAATTTTCAAACGCCTTTTCAGATCGTTCAACAACCGGGCCGTTTGGCCATTTGTCCTTCCATAATATCGGTAGCTCATTTGCCAAACTGATGTCTGATCTTACACAGCCTAGCCATTATTACACAACAATGGTGTCTCGGTCCCTAGTTCACACGGGAAAAAATGTCCTGTTTAGCAAAGCTAATTCGGCTAGCAACAGGTCTTTGGAAAATCTCCTCAAGAGAATAAGTTTAGCCCTGACAAAGTAGAACGTTAGACGACTGCGGCACTTTGAAGCTTTACGCAATGTTTTGCGTGACCAAATTGCAAATGCATATACATATATATGTATAAATCTATATATAATGTGCGCCTAAAGATCCCGGTGTTCGAGAGACATGTAAACTAATCTGCCTGTAAAGTATATGCTGCTAAAAAACAAATACAAAGGTTATCAGAATTTTTGATCATGGATACAGTTTTTCTGAGAAAATAGAAAGCAAGTTAGGAAGAGCTACTTTTGTGGCGGTAGACAACCCACAGATTTGAAAGGGGGAAGTGTGGTAACCTTTTCAATTTACCGCAACAATTTCATGCTCACAAACTGGTGTGAAGCTTGAACTGGGCTATTTGCCGCCTGACTGCAAAAAGACTATTTATGTTTAGAAAAGACAAAATTTAACTCAACTCCTCAGCAGGTTCTTGATTGTGATCAATCGTCTTATCTCCATTTTTAGACAATTGTTCACAGAAACATAAGTGGGTATTCGATAATGAATGCTGAATTTATTTATTTGTTAACGGATAAATATTCACTCGCAGAATGTGCCTGTGGACACTGCGGAAAGCAAATTACCTACAATAAATAATTACAAATGAAGAATCCAAAATTCACTGACGAATGGCTCTATTTTTGACATTTGTACCACATGATGAGGCCGTTTGTTCGTGGCCCACGCACATGACGGGGTCATAAAAGACACGTTTCAAGGTCACGTGTATTAGAATAAAACTAGCAAAGTCTGCAAACCACCTGAAAGTGTGTTTTACTCTTACAAACTATGAGAATGTATCATCTATTTATTGTGATTAGCCTAAGTAAGATTTGTTAAAAGAACAAAAGACAACACTTTGCCTCTATCTATATCATCATCTGTCCAACATTTCTGAATTTACGTTTTAGTGGAAAGCGTCAGGACAAGGAGAATCCCGCCGTACGATTTGTGTATGGCGTAGGAACAACCAGTAGGAGGATATAACTTCTAATACTACATTATTAATAATTTATTATCTATTATTATATTTATTATTTTTTTATTATTTATTTATTTATATTGACTATTCTGCTGGTGTTAAAAACAAAATTTCCTGTATTTATTAAAATAAAAAAGAAATGACTTCCCAAGCGACAAGAGAGAGGATTTTGCCCCAAAAGTTAACAGTTTTCAAAAAAATTATTTTGAATTGTCTCCTAAATATGATCTTGATTTTTACTGACGTGGACCGCCACGAAAATAACGTCTGATATCAGACCAAACCTCAACTTTTTCACGCTGCGGCGACCGATCAAACGTAAAAAATTGCGTCTCTGCACGGAATATAATGATACCTATTATTTTTTATATTATCGATCTCAAGAATTAATGTTTGAGACACATCATTAGCGGCGGTATTGTCTGCAGCATGATAAAATTACTGTAATAGGTAAATCGTTTTTTAAATGCTCTTCTTAGATTTCAGTTGTCTTATTTAGGAGGACAGGTGGTGGTAAACCCGAATATTTCTGGATGAAGCAACTACTTTATTTAATCGATTTGATAATGTTTGCTAGTGAAATCCACACCCGGGCTCAAACAAAAATGAAAAGACCGGGTCCCTTTGTGAAGGGCGTATGGAATTTCGCAATGTGGCACAATCGCAGTGACGTCCGAAATTTTAAAATCATGGCCAGCCAAAAAGAAATCTCGCGAGTACTCACGTTGACTGCGCCTATTCTGGTTACCACTGGATTAAATATTTTCCCCATTTTCTGGCTCTTCTTTTAATTTCACAAGTCTTATGGTTTTGAATTTATGCCATTAAACTCTAGCCCGAATTATATCCGTCACTCTTGAAGGTACCATTCTACTCTAGGTTACGCTCAGCCGCGTCACGCTTAACTTGTCTCTTTTGTGCTATTCCACCGCAGTTTCACACAGCTGACTTGCTTTGAACTACAGAATTTTTTGTGTTTTTTAAAAAACCCGCGCTGCTTAAGCTGTTTTAATTAAGCCATTCATTCGTTTAGAAAAAATTGTTGCTTTTTGTTGCAAAATGTGCAAAAATGTGCACGGAACGCATTGGCTCATTTGTGGGTTGAGTTTCATTGTGTGTTTTATTTATATAAAAAGAAAATTGCGGAAAAGATCCTTTTGAAGAAAACGGTAAGTGCTCAAACAGAAACTCATGAATTTCTGCTTGGAACAAATAATGATTGTATGAAATTTATTTAGAAAAAAGACAAATTTTGGCAACCGTAGAGCTAACAAATTTGTCGCGGACGGATTGTCAGGAAATGTATAACGTTGCGCATCAAAAGAATATCCGTTTTACACTTATTTGAAAATCATTTTGGTTTTCGCGAGAGACCCAACTGAATTTCTCGTTTATGATATTCTACAACTGAATGTGCTGAACACAGGCCGCCTCATGTATCAGTTGGCGTGATATTCAAGACCTCGCAGTATATTTTCGTGAACGAAACTACTCACAAGTTTGCGGAAGGCTCTTCAACAGCCCCAGGACCAGTTTTGGCCTTCTTGGGTCTCTTCAGGCAGGCGCAGTCCCCGAATTTTCGTAAACCTTATGTTCTACTTGAACCCAGATTGAAATGTTTTCGAGAACTACACCCACTAGCAAATCAATTTAGTTTTCACGAGAGACTAAACTGAATCTCTCGTTTATGATATTCTACAACTGAATGTGCTACACACAGGCCGTCTCATGATTCAGTTGGCACAAAATTCAAGAAATCCCAGTTTCCTTCATGAAAATATACTGCGATATCTTGAATATCGTGCCAGCTGAAACATGAAGCGGCCTGTATGCAGCACATTCAGTCCCTCGCAAAAAACAAGTTGATTTGCAAATGAGTGTATTTCTCAAAAACAGTCCAATTTAGGTTCAAGGAGAACACAAAGGTGACGGAAACTCGGGGAGTGCGCTTACCGGATGCGCCCTAAGAAGGACGAAACCGGTCGTGGGTTGTCTAAGAGTTTTCAGCAACCCTGTGAGTAGTTTTCCTTATGAAAAGATGTCATTTTTTAGTCTAAATGTTTTGCTTAGAGGTGAAAACACCTTAAAACTAACCAAAAACAAACGGTTTTAGATTTTGAGGCAACCACTGCGCATTATGTATGACGAAAACGGACAAACGTAGATGTTGGTTGAATGTTTCCGCAAACGGTACACCAGGGAACGTTTTATTCTGCAACGTCGCCAAATATGGTTTCAAGCATGACGGGGCATACTGTGTGGTCAGCTGTTGAGCCATTTTTTATTTCCTGCTTTGTAATAGATTAACTGTAAATCTGAGCGTGCTGTTCCCTCATTGCACCGTATTTCCACGTTCCAGCTGAGGAAGTCATTTCGGTAGAATCCTGTCGTGGTAAGACTTTATTGTTCAATTGTGTTGCTAGCAACATGAATTTTCTTATACACAAATACACGAAACAATAAGATCACCACCGTGGCGCATTTAAATTCAAAAATCTGCTCAGCCTTGGTCATCCAAAAGAATTTGGGAGCCAAAATATTTTAAAGCCGTACACATTTCAACGTATGCTGAAATCTCCTTCAGGACACAGCTTAAAACCTCGTTACCAGGGTAACCTGGTTGGAAGTTACGTGGGAAGCTTTCCATAAATTCCCTTCGAACGAATGAAAGCCTGTCAATCTCAAGGACACAATTTTCAAATGCTGAACTATTCGTCTATTTATTTACTTCTTTGTTTGAATCTTTTGGTAATAATAATGAAAACTTAGAATATTTATCATTACTCTTCAGACAAATGCAACGAAGAGGAAAAAGATCGCTGCGTTGGTATGTCAAATCATCTGAACCTGCATGTCCAATCAAAGCCCAATATTTGCTCATGGTCATTTGGAATGGGTCGGAGGACTGCGATTGGATGATATCTAAATTGTCGTAGTTTCTAAACGTGACATTTGAAGATTGACGCTTTCACTGTGGGGAATTTATTGTTCCGAACTAGTGCATCATGGTTGAATGGCTGCCTAATAAACTGAGGTTCATTTGAATTTAATTTTTTTTCACATTTTCATTCCGCGAAACCACCAATTATTGAGTATTTTATGATGATCATTGGAAGCAAAAATTAATTTGCGTTCTGTGGTATCGATGCTTTGCGTTTTCCGTTACACATCAAAATGTAACGACTAGATGAAAGACACAAGATGTAATACACCATTGCGGTTATTTTTAATGGAAGTGTGGGTTGGGATTTTTAGTTTAAAATTATCCTCATTGGTTTAGTTACTGCTCGGAGGAACTATCAGGTAACGATAAAAATTGGCAAATCAAATACGTTTTAAACGTTTCAGACGCGAACCTTTACAACGTGGTTGAACAACGTATGTTCCTCATGTTACTCGGCTAGTAATTCACCCATCAATCGGACTGCTTTTTTCCCGATTACACCTAGATAATACGCAAGAGAAGAATTTTAGTTTGACGTTTTGTGGAAAATTTTCTTGTGCAAAGTCCATTGCTCACGCAGTCGCCTCGGTGCTTACAACACTTTTTCAACAGCACATTTCAAAGATTGTATGGTTTCCTGGAATTTTGGATGCGTGTCAATATATATAAGTGGCCCAATAGCTTTGGAAGTTAGGAGAAGCCTTACCTTACCAAGGTGGTTCTCTCATTTTTCAATCCTATACGGAGCAGTTATTTTCACGTAAAGCAATTTTACAACGCGCATTTTCTGAGGTGTGTGCATGCTTAGGAGCAAATACTGGCTTGGTTTAGCAATGCGGACACCCTCCCAAGATTACTCGACATTATAGTGGAATACATCCACTGATCTACTTGACTTTCGGTCCCCTGTTTCCTACAGAATGCTGTCGAACAGCTCAACAATGCCTCATGTTTCGTGTATTCTTACTGACCAGAAACTCCAAACTGTTCGAGAAATCTTGTTTTACATCGGGAGGTGTGCCCACCACGGCAGGATACCTAAAATGTTGAAGAGTTTTCCAACTTCTTTTATCGGGTTAGCTTTCAAGCCAACAAGAATGCTTGGTGTCAAGATTATCATGGGAAATGTCTCATGTGCGTTACTGTGACAAACAGCTGGCAGAATTTACGGCGGAATATAAAGTAACTCTGGTTCATGCCAGATATCAAAAGATATAAAACTTACGACGGTCTATTTATCTTTTTCAATTTAGCATGCGCTTAGGTTGGAATATGGTCCCTGGCTTGTCAGTTGAATAAACAACCAATCTAAATTTCTAAATTCTCTCTTGAATTCTTTTACCGTCAACAATGACAAAGGCAAGTGTTGGAAGGACGCTTTAATTCGGTGCATTGGTGAGTGATATCAATTATCAAGTGGATCTTTTAGCACCAAAAATCATAAGTTATTAATACTCATTCAGTATGTAAATTATTCATTCATCACAGAAATTAATAATCGGAATTTATTTTCACCCATATTATTGATGACAAGAGATTTTACAATAAGTAAAATAATGTTTAGATGGCCGAGACTAAGGGGAACGAACTATTTGATTAGGGTAGAACATCTTCACTTGTAGCCTACAACTAACCGTCTAATTGTATAACAATACAGTTCGATGCGGGGATGACCCGGAATGTCTACGTGAGTCTGATAAATCTCGCGTTTATATGATAACCAGACGGGCTGTTGTTGATTTCATATCAGTGGTTTACGATACTTCTGTGGACGCTTGCGCGAAGGCACGCAATAGAGAATGGTGCTTTGGGCAAAGCGGCTAACAACCAACGGCAATCAGCTGATCACAACCACAGCTAATGTGCGGCACAGAATCTCCGTTGTGATCTGGCCGCTTACCTCTTGCTTGACTGGGTCTGTCAGCCATTACGAGCAAAAGAACCACACATTCACGGGACTATGAGACAAAAAGCCTAACGGCAACCAACAGGCTATTTAGATCAAAAGAAGACAATCACCAAAAACGGAAGGCCTCTGAATCCATCAATCAAGGGAACAAACTCGCAACACAGTGCAAGAAGAAAACGGCCGAATCGCAACAGAACAAGCGCACACAGAACTGCCGATTCGAATGCGCCCAACAAAACAACCAGACACAGGAGATTGAGACCACGTTAGATTCACGGGAAACCAATCAAACTACGCGAAGACCGTTTCCAGAACTACCAGGTACTGTTTAGATGTTATCAAATCACAGGCAGAAGAGGAGAAATTCACCCACTTAACCTTGCACTGGCAATGTCACCTCGATTGGTGATGAAACGTTCGCAATCCAACTGCCAAGCTCGGCGAATAAAATACGATGTCAGCTGACCGACCTTCAATACATAGGACACTGGGTGCGCAGGACGCAGCAAATTTTGCCTAAGATATCATTTTCAATGTGTTATATATATATATATATCCGTCTTTAATATGGTCTCACAAGCCTCGAAGATAAGTTGGGTTGCAACAGTTTAGTGAGTTAGTTGATATTTTAGAACCACCAGCCCAAAAGTTTCTTATGAACTGTTGGCGCACGTGCCCAAAATTGTGCGTAGTTGCCTCTGGCATTGATACATTCTGTGATCGATCCAATCCGTTCAGATCGCTGATAATTACGGAACCGATTTCCGTGGTAGCATTTCAAAAAGCCACAGTTATTATCGCAAATTCCGGCCCAACTGTTTGTAAACAGTGAATGCACAACACTTAAAAGATGCTGAGTACCCTTCAGTAGTCCCAACTTGTCCTCCAAATTTGTGTAATCACGGTCTTAGCTCACAAGCCGCTGGACCGAAATGCCAATAATAAACAAACTTTGGCTCTGATGATCGATGAACGGATTTAGTTAGAAAGGTAGTGGCTGAGGCTCCACTTCATTGGCTTTCTCGTTTTTGCCTTCTTGTGTACAATCACTAACAATACTCTATATTTATAAAATATGAATTGAGCCGTTTAATTTCCTTTGACATATTGATAAGGTTTCTTAGTTTCTCCATATGCATCTACAATATTCGAGGGGTTCATACAGCTATACTCTATAAAAATAGGCGCTATTGAAGCCATAGCTTCATAAATCAATTCATTACAATATGCGTACAAGAACCTACCACGACTTTCATTCACACTATTTGGCCGCGTGCCCCGAATAACGAGGCAGTGGATTTGTGATCCTCAGGCTTCATTGTCATGGACGGCTTATGGAGTTTTGTAGATGAATACACAGTCACAATAATGCTCACAAAATGAGAACTTAACCACTGTCAATTGCAGTTCTTTACTCGTACGTTCTGTACGCCACTTGCAAGGAAGCGAGCAGTTTTCCCTAGGGTATCACTTGAACGAATCCATAGAATACGGTGACTATAGTAAAAAGTAATTGACTCTTCCCCGTTGATCCTGTCTCGCGTTATTTGGTAAGAGCTTCCTAATCAAAGCAACAAGCTGCACTCTATCTGAAAGAGTAGTCCCTTGTTTTAGCTTGAAACACTGGCAGCACGCGTAAGATTTTTTCAAGTGGCGAAATTCACTCATTTGCAAACTAATTTGGTTTTGCGAGAGACTCACCTGGAACCCAGCTAAATCTCTCGTTTGTGATGTTTTCAGGCAACTTAATGTGCTGCACCAGACCGCCTCATGTTTCAGTCGCTACGATATCCGAGATATCGCGATACACGTATATTCGTAATGCACTACTCATAAGGTTGCTGAAATCTCCCCGACAGCCTGCGACTGGTTTTGCCCATCTTGGGGCTCACCAGGTAGGCATAGTCCTTGAGTTTCCGTCAACTTTATGTTCTACTTGAAACCAGATCGCACGAAATTAGCGAAATACACTCATTTGCAAACTAATCTGGTTATGCAAGAGACTCACCGGGAACCCAGCTGAATCTCTCGTTGGTGAAATTTCCAGTTTCCATGTTTCAATTACTCAACATTTAAGGTTTCAGCTCTTAGTTTTTCCATCCCGCATAAACTAAACAGCATGCTGAAACTGAAGTTTTACCCTCTGCTCGTTTTAGAATTTTGCTACCAAAATTACAACCTGGGAGGTTAGTTATTTCAACGTACGTTCAATAATCAACCAAGTGGGGACTTTTGTGCCACCGAAAACACATATTTTGGAATCACTCACTTCAGGTCATCGAAATTACACATTCTGGTTGTACATTACACGCAATATACATATCCAATAATAAAACCAATAGTGAATTCAAATGAGGCACAAATGAATGCAAATTATAAATACATCCAAAGCCATTTACTTACTTTTGTTTATTATTTTCGTTTACTATATCGGCCAAATAGAACAATAGATGGACCCCATTTTTATCAAATGTATGTGTATTTAAATAAAATATTGATTAAACTCTGTTCTCCTTCTAACCATCCGGCTAGAAAGGGAACTAAAAATCAAGTAACCCATCACACACCGGAGAAGCATCTAGAAAGTTTATTTGAACCGCATTGAATACCAGAGCAGCAAAACGAGGGCCAAAATGGGAATGTTGTCCACGGAACTGAAAAGTGAACAAAGGAAATTCACCGGAACAAACGCTGGGCTTACTGACTATCTTACTAGCAGAAATGGAATTTCTTGCCTAGTACATCTTATTACCATGTACTAAAATCAATTTGCCACTTTGCTGCTCCATCAGAATTGTGCGTCAGTGCCACGAGGAGGTGATTTAATGAGGATACAGCAATGTTCACGTCACATTGTTTGAAACGTCGAGGAGAACATTCAATTTACCCATTGATTTTTTCACGTAACTTTTACATGCAATCGTCGAAACGATCAACTTCTAAACGGATAAGGTGTGATATCGTCAACACTTTTGTGGCTTGATCCAACCTGTGATGAAGAATGGTTGACGAGGCTGCTGATTGGATCGCGCCTCCATCAAATGACTTATTTGACAGCAATTACAACAAGTTCAACGGAAGAATGTCACGAGTTCGAACGCTTCTTACTTTATCAGTAATGGCATTGCAGAATCCATGGAAGGTGTTCAGGTGTATCACAGCCATGTAAGGTCAGGTCGTGTTTTAGTGTGAAAGGAAGTTTGAACTGGTCGGTTCACACGAAAATCAGTGTGAATCAAGTCCGTAGACAATTAAAATCGGACGCTTGTACAAAGGGATTGACAGAAAACGCTCTCGCAGTATGCAGTACTGCACAATTTCATTGTAAGGCGTGCTTCCAAAAAGGGGAGAATACCGTGTCAGGCTTGAACTTGTTAAACGCCTCGCAACACCCTCTCAACATCCAGAAATACCACGATGTCCAGAGCAAAAACAACCGCATTAAAGTCCGTTCCGTAGCGACTTCTTTGGAGTGGTTGCTCGGTGCAAGATGGGGAACCGTTTTGGGCAAGTATAGAGGTTAAACTCACCTAGGTCGAGGGTCGATCACAGCATTGATTAAAATAAATTCAAGTTTACGCGGAAATCATCCATATCTAAACACATGGAAATAGCTTGGGTTGCTCGGTGTC
Source organism: Opisthorchis viverrini (assembly GCF_000715545.1). Classification (NCBI taxonomy): domain Eukaryota; kingdom Metazoa; phylum Platyhelminthes; class Trematoda; order Opisthorchiida; family Opisthorchiidae; genus Opisthorchis; species Opisthorchis viverrini. The sequence goes on along the minus strand of NW_008752145.1, from coordinate 41,283 downwards.
AACCAAGGTGATATTGTCACCACGGATATAACAATTGGATGAGTACTTTTTCGCAAGCCATCTAGTTGTGCTTTGGTGGAATACCGGCCTACCAGTAGAACCCGTTGGTTTCGTAGTAACCTTTTTTAATCAGAATGCTCTTGGATAATCGTACTATGCCATTTTGCTGACTATTAATAAATTTACGTTCGGATACGATCAATAATCGGTCAATAATTTTGGAGGAAGTTTCAATCGCATGTGTCAAATCCCGAAGGAGCATTTGGGCCCACATTTCGCTTCTACTCGTGGGTTGGATTTGGTCTGCACTGGTATAATGTCAGAGGTGATACCCCAGAGGAAAGAAATGTGATCACTGGGAAACGTTTTGACCACAACCCGTTTTTGGTCACTGATTTATGGCAACGCGCACCTTGACGAAGCTGAACAAACTGTGTGGTTCACTGAATGTTTTACTCGACTAATGCTCTCGTCTCGGTGGCTTGTACAAGAAAAAGAACTCACCTACAAAGAATACACCAGCTTTGTTGCTTTAAGCGAGTGCCTACGAGTGCAAAGTTTAAGACGGCCCGCGCTATTCAAAGGGCACTTTCGACAATAATCGAGGTTATCTGATACGCGTTTACTGAACAATTATCAACATCGATTGTCCTTATATGAAATGCCTGAACGGTGACCACATTTGGTCGTCCTACTGTGGCATGCCCGAAAACTCGTCCGCTTTTGTTGAACTGATTAAGGGATCGACTGACCTAGATGATTGTTGGCTCCCCTCTTGAGATTTTGGTGGAGTTTCAGGGTCTCAGTCACTTTATAGGACTCTTACCTTCTTGATACTGCACCAAAAATGTGTCTATAGATCCTTTATCTTGATTGTACCCGCATTCATGCGCGACCATTTTGCACTATCCAGTGCCTTCAAAACTAATTGGAAATGGATAGCTTTCTCATCTTCATTCGAGACTGCCAACGCTCTTCATATTGTTTTTTTCCAAAACTGCTCCAAGCAAACTCGCTTAGCAGCTTTATTGCTCACTTGAATCGATATTTTCCCTTTCTTCCATGTTAAGTATGAGACCCAGGGAAAATGTCTGAAATAACTGCATGGACATTGATAAAGCAATTTGGCCATGCTGAAATCAGCCAAAATGTTGACCGTCGTTAGAAAAAGCGCATGAGTTCAATGCAGTGACCGCAGAGTCTCCCATTTCGTCCCGTCCCATGAAAGCTTCTTGTACTCGATGCATCATCGTTTAACTATAGATTGATTCCAGCAATCTGTTGAACCACGTCGAGTTACGCGCAAAAACCCCAAAAGCCAATTCTTTCAAATGGAGGTTTATCTACAAATGCGGTACTATAAGTAAATTAATAAAATGATAAAGCTTTACAAACCTCAAATCGTGGGACTATGCCGGTTTCTATACACCGGTTTAGGAACTGCTAATTCCTAACGGGTCTCAAAGTCCACGCCGACTCGGAGCCACGTGTTTACAAGCTAGCGAAACCACGTGTGAACTTAAACGACACGTCCGATGACAAGGTCAAAGAACGGTTTATGTTCAGGTCAAAAACAACAAGGGTGGTATAGGCACAGACCAAAATAACAAAAAAGGGGGAATCGCGTTGTACAATATAAAAGGTAGGAGAAAGGAATCAACACCGCCCCCCAAAGCCAGCATGGCTTTCCCTAATCTACCAGCTCAACCCACCGCATGCAAGAAAGAGACCAACGAGAATGGTACAATTGCTCTAGCCACAAACGCTTTCCTCAATCTGCAGCATGCTCCTAGGGTGGTGAGCAACTAGCTGTCTTTTACCCATTCCAGCAGGCAGATTTTTGTATGGCTTGTATTGCAAAAGAATGAAGTCTTATGCATGATAACTGAGTAATTTTAAATGTATTCATCGTGAAGTATAAGGACGCAACAAGGGTGCTTCTACCAAGAGTTTGTCCCCCCTGCAGCTGAGCATTGACAGAGAACGTGTCAACCGTTCGTGGCACATCATATGAACGTGAAAACTCTTTGATGAAGGTGCTACTCGAATTGTCAGTTTTGTCCATAGTCTTCCCTTTACCGGATACCACGACGCGGTTTGCGTCCATTCGTACGCACAAGTCGTCCGCAGTGAATTCCGGGTCGGCTGGGATCTCCACATGCAACCTTTCGCCTCCAGACTTGTCGTCCTTTAGAACAGTCGGTCTGAGAACACCAGTTGGTTGGTTTGCTAATGCATCTTCGGATTTTCGCTTTTGTCCAATCTCAGTCTCGGAGTGTGGTTTGATGCTTAACTGGCGATCACGGTCAAAAGTTATCGACTTGTAGTCTGCCGTCTTCACTGGAGCTTCAAGCATTAACACACCGTCTTCGGTAAGATGGCACTCCAGTTGATTCTTGTCAACCGACTTGGGTATGTAAATTGTTCGGGAGTACTCTCGACTGCTTAAAGCCCGATCGGTTTGGACAAACTTCTTCGCGTGTACGGTCACACCATTGTCAGATGTGGACACTTTGATATCGTCCGGCCCATAGCCCTGTAGACCGAATGGAACCTTGAAATGAACTCGGTCATCTTCACCAAGTTGATAGGGGTCTTTGAGGAAATCAAGCGGGCTGCTACTGGTCCGTAGAACCAGCGATCCCAACTTTTCTCCTTCTGTTGGTGCAGCCTGACTGGTCTCTTGTTCCATGTGTTGAGTCAATGCATGCAGTTGATGGTCCGTGCGATTGATTACAGAGTGCACATCGCCAGACGGTTCGAAGAAATCACTTGGACTGACTCCAAATAGGTCCATGGGCACTAGGGAGAACATTTCTTCCCGAAAGCGCTTCATTTCGGCGTTCCAACGGTCTTGAGTTTCTTCGACCCATCGATTCACTTCATCATTCCAGTCAGGAGCATGAACCAGTTGAGCTAGAGAGTTCCGATCACTTGAGGCACGACGGCCAAACCTGTTCCTCAATGCTAACGTCATGCCCCTATGACATTGCTCCAAAGTCCACCCATCCCACATGACGGGGATATCCCATGCACGGCTAACGAGCATAGCGACAGAAGCCACATCCAGGGTCTCTTCTTTATTTGACCTTATGCGAAGATACAAGTTGAACCGCTTCATCCATGCTATGGCTCGTTTCAGCCTAGTCCACGAAGAGTAGTAAGGGAGAAGTTTGTCAAATGCTAATTCTCCTAAGACGGTGGTGTTCAGAACGTTGGACTCTTTAACTTCACGGCCCAGTATGTCTTCAGCAGAGCAGTTGACATTCATTTTTGACCACAGGTGCTCTGAGCTTTGTAGAAACGCGGGACCATGCAACCAAATGTCTAGAACATCCATGCGGCTACCAGAGACTCCTGCTGGATTGTCCTGCGTTGGCGCATACCTCCACTGCGATACTTTGGTATTTTCATGAATGAATCCCAGCCTGTCAGCGACCAATGTCCTATGTTTGGGCTTTCTGTTATTGATGTAATCGAGTACGACCATAGAGTCGGTCCATAAGTATATGCTGTCTATCTTCAAACTCAGTTCCCTCTGGATGGGGCTCTTCAACCTTACGGACAAGATAACAGCTTGTAACTCCAGTCGCAGTATTGCAACAGGCTTCATAGGGGCAACATAAGATTTGCCAATCGGAAAATTACAGCATGTCAGCCCGGAACTGCGTACACAACGAAAATAAACAACGGATCCGTATCCAACTTCTGAGGCATCGGAGAAGATATGCAGCCCTGTGTGGCGTACATCAAATCCAGTAGGCAGGATGCATCGAGGAATTTGCAACGCCTCGACTCTTTGTATATCTCGCTGCCCACAGTCCCACAAAAATTTTCCGTGGTCGTATCGGTACGTTCATTCCTGGCTACTTTCTTCTCGCAGAGTCGCTGTAATATTCGTTTGGGCCCTGCAGATGGAGCTGGTCCAAAGATTGCCCATCCCAAGGCCGTGAGATATGCGTAAGGATGTTTCCGAGAACCCCGACGTTGCTCCATAACCCACTGGGCCTCTGGGACATAGGTTCCTATCACAATCGAGACGTTGTCTCCAGGAGTTCGTGTGGGTCGAACGTCCGCTAAGTGCATCCATTCGCTCAGCAGCGAATCACCCGGAACGGAGGCCTTGGTGAAGGAAAGTGACCTGATAGTGTAGGCGCAGTCGACGTTCACAACATACCCGTCGTGCAAAGACTGCATGGCAATGCTGACAGTCATAGTATCCCTGATATCGGAGCCATTTACCGAGGATACTTCTACACGCGTTGCTTCTCCCTCTATCCCAAGTTGGTTCGCCACGTTTGCTGTTATTAGGGTGGTATCAGATCCATTATCCAACAGGGCATGAGTTAGCAAAGTCCCCTTAGGGCCAATCAAACGAATTGCTACGAAACCAAGGTAGTTCCGGGGCCCTCCAACTACGGTTGAGTTGACGTTGGCAGCCTTTGTTGCCTTAATAACTATCCGCTGTGTGTCGTGAAGCAGGCGGTGATGTCGCTGGTTGCAATTCGATACGTCGCAACGTGTAGGGACGCGACACTCAAATGCTCTATGGTTAGGCTCCAGGCAATTGAAGCATAACTTGAAGCCTCTCAGTATACTCAGTTTCTTGGCCTGGGGTAGGATGCCAAACACTTCACAGTCTGAAAGGCTATGAGTCTGGGAACAGTGAGGACAAGTTACACTCGCTTTCACAGCTACGACGTTGATGCGGGCCTTTCTAGGTGGGCGTTCTAAGCCTACTTTGTCTATCTGATTACCATGTCTTCTTGTGCTGGCGATAACACCATAGCAGTTTGAAGCAATAGATACACTTCTGTTAAGAAAGGATATTAAATGATCAAACTCCGGCTCTGATCCCGAACGCAGTATGTCGTCTGCCGCCTCAGCCCACTTTTCTTGCAAACGCCAAGGTAGGCGCTCCACTATACGCTTGAGATTGGTTGAGCAGTTCAAATCCGCCATGTAATGCATCTGTCTCAATGCGAGATCACAGTTCACCATTTTCCTTATCAGCCTTCGTAAGGCATCGACGTCTCCGGGAGCAATGGGCCCTCCAGTCAGAAGCTCGTTCATGAACGACTGTGCAATGTCGTGTGGCCTTCCGAACTGCGTCTTTAGGATATCCATGGCTCTTTGATAGCCTGTCTTTCCAGGGAGGAACACGCAGTGTTCAATGGCCTCCTTGGCGTCCCCACAGCAATAATGGAGAAGGTACATCAATTTATTGCTGTCGTCAAACAGCCGATCAGCTACGCTCATTTCAAACGCTTTCATAAACTTCCAGAATTCTATCGGATTCCCGCTGAACTTATCTATTTCTATTTTCGGCAGGTTGAATCCTGGCGTTGTGGTGTAGTGGTCAGCACGTCTGGCGTCCATCTCGTGCGCCGCGGTTCGAGTCCCGGCCGCGTCACCTTTTCTAGGCCGATTAGTAGATAAATTCGTGCGTTCCGTTTCCTCTGAATAGAACTTCGCTACGAATTTCCCGGCCTTCGGTTCACTGGATGGAAACCCAAGTTCACAGTCACCACATATCGAGTTTTCATCATCAGAGGAGTCACACGACAACAGCATCTGCTTACGGGAGGCTAACTTACGCCTTCTAATCTCCAGCTCCTTCATTTCTATTGCAAGCTCTTCTTCCAGTATCTCATTCTCTAACCTACTTCTCTGTCTACCCACGTGCCTGCTGGACCTTATACTACCAGCTACGCTAGGCTTAGGGGGAGAATGTTGACAAAATAAAGGAGGCTGAGAAATGCAAATGTCACGATCAACAACGTTATCGGAAATATCGTTCATAACGTTAGCAAGTTCTGGGTTCGACATAATTTCGAATGACTTGCCGCTTCTTGTTCTGGGCATATTGTTTACAAAGTTCCAGATTCCAATTCGGCTGAACGTCTGAGATCCACCGGGTACTTGAGATTTGATTTCCGGATTTGAGTACTATAGATTGTTTCCAGCAATCTGTTGAACCACGTCGAGTTACGCGCAAAACCCCAAAAGCCAATTCTTTCAAATGGAGGTTTATCTACAAATGCGGTACTATAAGTACAATAATAAAATGATAAAGCTTTACAAACCTCAAATCGTGGGACTACGCCGGCTTCTATACACCGGTTTAGGAACTGCTAATTCCTAACGGGTCTCAAAGTCCACGCCGACTCGGAGCCACGTGTTTACAAGCTAGCGAAACCACGTGTGAACTTAAACGACACGTCCGATGACAAGGTCAAAGAACGGTTTATGTTCAGGTCAAAAACAACAAGGGTGGTATGGGCACAGACCAAAATAACAAAAAAGGGGGAATCGCGTTGTGCAATATAAAGGGTAGAAGAAAGGAATCAACATTAACTACCTTGGAAAGTGCCGTTATGGTTTGTATATCCTCGTTATATCTGGTAACCCATAGCCCTTAGAATAGTCTAAGACCATCGTAACCTCATTTTACGGGTGCCCAACACGTTCGAGCGTAAAGTCAGGTTTCAGAATTCCCCGGCCTCGAAGCTGCCCCGTGCTAGTTAAGGAGAATCACTGGAGGTTGATTCTACTGCCGCGCACTAATGTTGTCTCTGCATTTGGCGAGGACACATTTGCAAGTTGACAGGTCAGCAACCGTTTGTACAATTTCCGGAAAAAATCACCAATTATATTAGTTCCGAATGGAATTGTGCACGCCCTCTCTCTCTCTCTGCCAAAACCAGTGCTCGGATCTTCAAGGTGTTAGTCCAGTTTATATCACTTGACGGTTCGGAAGGCATCTCAACGTTTGCGGGTACCAGAATACACTGAGGGTTCTGTCTTTGCGTGGTTGTTAGATCGGCCTTGAGCGTCAAAGCTTCGGGACACGGAAATCGCCCCGCGATATTAGGAGCGGCGCAATGACGATTCGTAAAACACATGACCCGATCCTTATTGATCCGGATAAATCATAAGATAAAGCCTCGCAAATTTAATAACGAAATTTCCAAATAAACATGTCGATGTGGACTTGGAAGTACTGTTACTAAATAAATTTTTAGAGAGTAGCTCCGATGATTTGTTTGGGGGAACCGGCAAATTTCTGCTACACCGCAATGTAATTGTTATATTACTTGTAAAATTCTTGGGTTTCTGAGGTGCCTCCGGTAAGCCACATTGAGCTAACAAGCCTTCTGATGGTGCCTTCCCACAGAACATGTTGGGGAACTTCACCAAGGTGTTTTGTTTAGTACGATTATCCAAAGCTAAATAATTCAAAAGTGCATTGTATTTGGATAATACAGTGTCAAAACCACAAGCTAACTTTGGCGCACAGCTCTACATATCACCAGAGGTAAAATATGACTCCACTAGTGATGAAGACATCATATTTTGGTAATGTGGTGAAATATTGGTGGCTCGGGTGAGTTTATTGGTTGTTGGTCAGTTGGCTGTTGATCTGTTCCCCGAGTTTGGCAATTGGCTTGCAAACGCTTCGTCACTATACGAAGAGACATCATCATTGCGCAGGTGGGCGGGTGTGCTTATATAGCAGTCAAAGGCTATCTGTTATCTTCTGACGTGATTGGCTACTTGAAGTGTAACGAATTTAGTGAATCTATTGGTCCGTTTGTGATCGTTTTTTGCGTTGTCGTCTGTGTTCCTTTGTGTTGATTGGCTATCCCAACGACTTCTAATTTTAGTATCTTGTTTTCTCTGGCCTTGATTCGCATTGCGTTGTGGTGGTTTGATTGATTGCTTGTACCGCCCTATTTCCTCCACCGTGGCGGTTAGTATCCCTGAGTCCGCCGGTTGATTTTGTGGTTTGATTGGGCGCCTCCTCCAATCCAGTTGATGTGTCTGATGAATGACGCTTTCTTGCTTCTCGTATGAGTTCCTCGTATGGTCGCTTTTGCAGCTCTAAGTTCTGTGGTTCCTGGCGTTTTGCGCTCTTCGATGTGTTTGGATCTCATTTCCCCTTTGATCTTGATAGTGTCCTCAGCAGATTATTCGCAGGCTTGTAGGCCGCCATTTTTTGCACAAAAACAATGGTCGCCTACAAGCCTGCGAACACGGTCGGCAACTATGATCAATGGAGTTGTAAACCGTTTCAGTGCACACGATTTACTGTGTAGATGGGATAGTGTTTGAGCGTTTCTCAGAACGGATCAGTATAAGGTGTACCATTAGAGACCGCTGAATCCAATGTTGCCACCCCTCAGGTATTTGAATGCGACGAAAGTTACACCAACAACTGAAAAAATTTCACCCATCCTTTTGGGCCGCCAGATATGTTTCCAGCACGTGGATGGCACCCGTGATCCAGCCCATCCGAGCTCACTATTGACGCCCGCTGTGTAGCAATAATTTTACGAAAGTCCACCGTTCACTATCAACGCCTGGATGACTCCACGGAACAAGAAGGAGTAAGGGAACTAAAGAAGCTGGCAGAAAACCAGAGTAGAGTGTCAGGATACTCTATGGCAATTTTTAACACCCAGAGACACTTTATCAGGTAGAATGAACAAAATTTGGACGGTCCCATTCATCGCATATTAACATTTCATCGCAATGATCGACAAGCAAGAGTGCTTTATGGAGTTTACCTCTGTAGAACATAGTCGGCAACTATGATCGGTAGATATAATCAATGGCCAGCCGATTTACAAACGGTTCCAGTGCACACAATTTACTGCATAAATGAAACAGCAGTTGAACATAAGTCAAAGTGGATCAGTTGCACTAGCAACTGTGAAGATTTTACCTATCTTTTAGGGCCAGGCAACTGAGGCTAGAATGTCAAGGTTGATGCCGGTGTGCGGGGTAAGGCGGTAAAATTTAACCTTTTACCTTCTATGCAGCTTACAGCTGTTTAAATAAACTCCCATAGACCGTCAGACATGTTACCAGCATGTGGACGGCATCCGTGATCCAGCCCATCCGAGGTCACCCTTTGTGCCCAATGTGTAGCAATAAGTTTACAAAAGTTCACCGTTCACCATCAACGCCCATTTGATTCCATAGAACAGGAAGGATTAAGAGAATCAAAGAACCTGGCAGAGAACCAGAGTATAGGTGCTGTTGGTAACGCAGGCGAAAGGAAGGAGGCCTTCGCTGCAGAGGTATGAACAGAGGTAAGTGAACAGTTATAGACTATCGGACAGGGGAGCAAACCTCTCATATGCATCTTTAAACGCGTCTTCCTGAACTTTCCCAGATATTCATTGATTGCTACTCAAATGCAAGCAAATGCTGGAGGGCGACTCCACAAATTCCGTAATAGATCTCACTTTTCAAGAGACTCAAAGCGGTTTTATTAGAAAACAATCAGTAGTATCACCATTCGACAGGGATCCCTGAAACTTTATCTGATCCGCGGTTCCGTGATTCGTCCCAATCAGAAGAACGTTTGAATTTCATTGGAATTCTAATAATTGTTTCACAACGATTAGTTGAGTGATGCATTTGTTATGATTTCGTATACATTGGCTTTTTATCCTCTTCAATATTTGTCTATCTGACGAGTGGCCTCTTGCTCCATAAACATGCAGTTTTTATGTGAGTGCAAACTCCAGGGACTTTCTGACACTTGGCCGTATCATTGTTTTAGATTTTAGAGAAATTTCTAATCGTTTTTTCTAATTTTTGACTTAGGCGTGCAGGGCTTATCAAATCGTCACTCAGCATGTGGGATCCAGAGGGCTCCAATTTAACCGGAAGATTAGGCCACGATTTACTGGGCGTGGTCCAGTGGGTGAACACCCAAATTTTGTTTGCGTGTATATAGTTTCTGAAAGCAGTAACTGCAGTTTCATTGGTTGTTTGGTGATTGGCTGTCACGTTTTTGAATGACTCTTTCGGAACATTGATTACTTCATAGTCCTATCATCTTGCATCCCGTTTTCCCGTTGGTCACCCTCACTTCATTCCTATTGGCCCATTTCTCCTGCGTTCCATCAGTTCTCCTCTCATCTGATTGGTTGATATTTAGACATTGACAGAAACTTGAGTTATCGTAGCAACGATCCACTAAGTCTACATCCCCATTTTTTTAATTTGAGCGCCAAACATCTGCAGATTGACAGAGCTAACGGAAACCAACAAGGCATAGAATTCTTGGCTGTCCAAAGATAGCTCACACGGACTCCAAAGGGGAGTTGTACAATTCCGTGGGCAATGCGCTACCGTGTGCGCGGCTCGAAAACCTCATCAGTGTTCACTGATGCAAACACTTTCTCAGTTGGAAAAGTGACTAGGTTCAGAGATTTCGTTTATATGCCCAAATAAGGTTTGAAGGATTCCAGGAGATTAATATAGCCAAGTCGATATATGTCACGCTGGCTATGGGCTTGCTAAATGCAGGGTATTTGTGAAGTCCTTAAAAACGAAAATCGTCCTTGGTTGAGGACATTAACTGGCCTCTGTTTGCTGTCAACTTACTTTATTCAAGCAATCACAACCAACCTTATCAGAGAATCCCCGAATAAGCACTCAACAGTGCAAGACAACCGAATGAATTAAAGCTAGGAAAGTGGGAACCGATCAGGGTGGAATAAATGCTTGATTGGCTTTGCGGCATCTGGTAACATCTGTAGATCATGACGACTCGCAGTGAAATTAGTTCTGACCTTTTGGAGAGCAGAGGACCCCAATCAAACTGCCAGAGGGCATACTCTCCTACCAGTCTTACTATTACAATCGCCGTATAGGTTGCGCTTAAAAGCAACTATTATTAAGCCACATGGATAGAACCAATGTGGCCTCGGGCCAGACATTTCATCGCATACTTCGCAAACGAAAAACCGTAATGTTGTTCATTGCCTAATGCGTAATTTAGAATGGTGTTCAAGTGATTGACCTTCGGTGGAAAGAGGGGATGGTTGTCGGTGGATAGAGTGGATGGTGGTGCCAAATCTTTGACAACGTATTAGAAAACATCCATTTTACAATGAAAGACAAAATGAAAGAAAATAAGCACTTGCGATGTGTTTTCTACTGTGTACTAACTAGTACAAACCGAAATTCAGTCATTTGCAAACAAATTTCATTTCGCAAGAGACTTACCTGGAACCTGTCGTTGGGATGTTTCCAGGAAACTGAATGTGCTGCACCAGGCCGCCTAATGTTTCAGTCGCTGTGATGATCTTCGAGATATCGCGATTCATGTATATTCGTAATGCACTACTCATAACAGCACAAACGGAGACTATTTTATATTAATAGATGAACACGGGTGTGCAGTTTAGGAGGCAATAAACTTTCGTGTCCTTTTGCTCGGACATCCGCAGGGACGAACGTTTGACTAAACAACACTCCGCATGTTGGGATTGACTAGAACAGTGAAAAGCGTAAGTGTATGACAACATGCTACTCAGTAAAGTTGTCATCAACAAACATTGAAATGACTCAATCTATCAGACTGGAGAAAAAGAAACACTCGAGATTTTTATAAGTTGCTGGGAACCAGACACACAACCGCAAGTATTTGAGGAGTCCACTTCAAGCACAGGTCCAATTCTGTTAGAGAACGCACCGAACGCATAGAGTAAGGGAACCAACTGAAGTAACCAGACTAAACAGCGGGCGCAAAAACCCGAGATTTCTCAACGAAGGACCAGGGCAAGCAATAAAACCCGAGACGGACAGACTACGAGGAGTGTGAGTGGATTTGGGCCGGTCAGAACCACTGTGAACAGAAAATGACAAGATTCACAAAGTATTCAAAGAAATGAAAAGAGGTGAGACTGCATAAAGGAAACATTTCACGGCTAATTTCGCCCTTCTTGGTGCTCATCGGGTAGGCGCCGTCCCCGAGTTTCCGTCAACTTTGTCTTCTACTTGAACCCAAAGTAGGTTAATTCCGACAAGTGCTAATATTTGCAAATCAATTTGGTTTTCACGGGAGACTCAAGTGAATCTCTCGTCTAGAATCTTCAGATTAGATGCTCTTCAAAGTCAACTAAATCCGTCAGACAAATTAGTCAATAACTCTGGAAACACCGCAGATCCAAGGTTTCATCAGTAACATGGTGAAATTGTCCATAGTTTACATGAGGGAGTTGGATATAACAATCCTACACCAGTCATTTATCAACTTGTTACATATTTTTACCCTGCACTTAACAACGTGTAGCATACAATAATGGTGTATTACTCATTTCAGTTAGTAGTCAGTTGAATCTATTCAAATTTGCTTCATGCTGGATTTGAACAAGTGTTTGCCAGGCAAATAGTCTGGTGTAAAACGCAAAATTCCCAGAAAAATTTCTATTTACCCGTTAATACGTGTGTTTCAGTCTGCATTTAATGGAAGTTTGAGAGTCATACAATAAATTCATATGTCCAATAACGGTGAGTTGATATTTTGAGACCATCGCATGCAAAGTTAAATAATCAGCTGTAAAGCACCCTGTATACTTGAAGGTTTAAAACAAGAACAATTTTCTCCTGTGGGTTCATTCAATGAGACACGAAATTTACAAGCCGGGTGTATTGGCTCATTGCGCTGACGGACTAAGCAAATTTGGTCATTTAGATCACTTATATTCCTGAGTTGAATAAGTATCCTCCCATTTTAATCTCACACATGAAGGTTTCGCAGCATCAACGCATGATCGGATGCTTCATTCAGTCACTCAGCTAAACGGAGACGACGGGACCACCTGGCGTCACACATTTCTCAACATACGGCGCAAAGATTGGCGTGCATGAACATCGGCGCAGTGGACGGTTTTCCACACATTTGACTAGCAGTCCCAAATAAGCAGGCAGGAAAAGCGCTTTGCTGATGATTCATAATAAGGATGAAAGAGCTGTACAGTGCTTCTCGGGTTTTCAGCGTCGGCTGACTTCACTTGCAGAAGGAAATCTCCGCGTAGAAAAAACAAATCTCTTCAGACTACTGACAATCTGTTAGTAGCTCAGTGGAAAAATAAATTTCACCCGATGAGTGAAACTTTTATGTGAGAAGTCGTTGCTCGAGGAGACAGTCAACACGTGTGACCGCGTGATGTAGATCCCGTGATGGAAGGATGGGCGGCGCCATATCATGTCTGAGTGCGAGTTAATCACACTGCTGATCAGCCGCTCGTGACCGAACGGTTAAGCATTGGACTGCTAGCCAGGAAGACGTGGGTTCGAAGCTCTCCGGGGTTTCGTGAGATGCACAGTGCTGGTGATTCCCAATAAGGATAGAAAATCTGTAAAGTGCTCCTCGGCTTTTCAGCATAGATTGACTCTACTCACAGGACGAAACCTCGACAGAAAAAAATAAAATTTCTTCACACCGCCATAAAAACCTCATATTTTCAGTTACCAGAAAATTGAGAATGTGCATGTTGCCTTAGGTTGGCAGTTCGGAGTGATCCATGCAACAATTTCTACTCAAACCATCAGGATAGCTTCACGGTTTTTCCTCTAATTGGCAGCCTGCATAGCATTGCAAGATCGGACGTGCATCATTTTCAACAGCATGATATCAGTGTTCAACACCATTGCTTCACTCCCGTATGTCATGGTTGCACGTGGTTCAGGATACTATCAGGCCGCCCAACCTAGACACGAGGACGATAAGGGTCATCAACATCTGACTCAAAAGCTTAGCCACAGGGCAGCGGTGTTTGGCGGGAAGTGCAAGTGCATTACCATCTCTACTGAACAAGTCGCCACAGGTTCCAGTCCCCAACCTGGAAGGTGAGTTTGTCAAACTTCTAACCATTGACCAATCTAGTGTGAGAGACCCTGTAAGTATTGCGGGGGCACCTCCCAGTATAGCTCAATGAATGGCTCAGGTACGCAAAACGTCACACCACGATAAGGTCTTGTCCGTTTTCTCGGCTGAAGCATCTTTAGGGCTGCTGCTGTTTTGTGGAGCATAGAGGTACCAAACGTGGTGACGGTGATGATCTTCCGCACTTTTGTCAACTTCAGCACCAGCCTAGTTATACCGTGACCGCTACACTTAGCTGCGTCTACCCGACGTCCTTAAAAGTTGACTTAACTAACTCTGTATGTGGTGAGGTTCTCGTTATCAGGGCCGGTTTGGCTGATGAAGTTAAACTGAGGGGTTGCGGTTTAAAAAGTCGCCATTACTGATGAAACGTTGAGTAATGTTCTTATTTAAAACGATTAATAGGCACGTTGATTTTGCTCAATGACTGACGAGGTTTTTGTCGAATACTGCACAACCGTCACTTACGGCCCGAAAAATGTGGAATAACCAGTTTGATATTACGGTTGTTACTTGCTTTCTAGAGCTTGCCATCCCGTTTGGGTTGCTGTGTTTCTAATTTGTCTGAGGTGCCATCATTACCATCATCGTCAACAGCATGTCATCAGTTTTTGTACAACCACGATTAATTTGAAAACCTTATTGTAAAGAAAAGAATTTAGGTGGATGACCTATAAATAAGGCGCTAGTTTAACACAGTTCTGAAGTGCCCAAACTTCAATACACTTGATTGAATCTACTGACAAGAATACCACCGACATCAAAAGGCAGTCATACCTTGCATCCTCTTCGACCAGGCGCGGTGGGGATATCGAGACTCCATTTTAGAAGGCGATTAACATCGACAGCAACCCAAAGTTTCCTTCGTACCCCTCTGACAAGTTAAGGGCTGACCACCTTCCTTTTTCCGTCACTATTGGTTTGGTACGGCAAACAGAACGCTCTCCAGCAAACTATCGTTAGGTATGCGCAATACATAGCCATGACCTTACGCTTTGTAGGCGCAAAGTGCGTTGGAAAGGACGTTATGGCATTATGTAGTCTAGCACAAAAAAACCCCATGCGCTTCCTAATTTACTTCGAAGACCGGAACAATATTTTCTGCCTATTTCAGATTGACAAGGTTTATGCCGTAGGCTATTCACGCATTAGAGTTTCGAACATGTTACACCTTTCGCCACATTGTCTCTCTGATCACGGAGTTGAATAGGAGTGCATAGAGAGAAGGACACTGTTATGTGTTCGAAAGCCTTCAATGAACGTTCCGAAAGTCTCAGACAACAGAGCCTGTATTATGTTTGCAAACTTTCGGAGTATTAGCTGATGACCGGTTACGTCAGAGAGAACATATCGGGCAACCGTGTAAAATGGGCGTTGATTATCCAAAAATAGTAAATTTGTAGATCGCCTGACGGAATGTAAAACTTTCGTCAACGCAACAACTTCCAGGCCGAAATTATGTGTCGAATCACCTTTTAACGAGTCACTATAAGGCAACAAGGCACAGATGACACCAGTAACCTTGTCACGACCTGATCCCGTGTAGTTACAACACTCACTAATAACTCCTGCTTTGAAAATGGGCACTATCAACGACCGTCTTCGGTTGGTCGGGGCAGTCTCACTTTCACAAATGCAGACAAGTTGATCAGACAAGCGCCCACTAAGGACTTTACTCCCACTTTTGAACAATACTGACGGGCAAGTATCAAGATCAGAAGATCGGTAGTGTTCGGGAGATCACATAAGGCAATAAACTTCCAATACTGCATGACGTCTTGCGTTCACCTTCCAGAGTTCTGCCTCAACTGCGAGCTCCAGATGAGCGACAGCTGATGGCCATAACAACCGCTTTTCAAAATGTTCGGTCTTCGAAATGGCACTGAAGCATAAGAAGTGTCTACAACCACCCTCGATAAACATTTGCACCGGTCCCCCCGCCCGAAGTTTATCGATCATAACAGGTATGGTCACATTTATTGTGCGACACTCAGCTCGTACTGCTTTCTGTGCTTGCTTCCATGTTTGCATATATTCGCGTTTAGCAATCTCATCATTGTCTGATTTGCAGTGCCCTGTTGGGCGCCTCCTAAGAAAAACCAAACAGAGGAGTATTTGTGCACTCAAAGAATACCACCATACATTGTCCACGACAAATGTGTTCACTCCGCCAAGACACAACCTTCGGTACTGACGAACACTGCAAGGAAAACCATGCAATATATAGCATTATATTTCTAGGCAGTAAAGTCCCGGATGAGGGTAAAATTAACAAAAAATGATGCGATAAGTCGCTAGCTGGGTTTGGTTAATTTATTTGTTGATGTCATGTATTTAAGATTTAGTACGCTCGTAAAATAGGGCACACAGAACAGATAGCATTGGATTGGGAATGGCTCAAATATAGGTCCACCCAAGTTATTTAGCAAGCCTGAATTGTGCTCAAACACGTTGAGATTATGCGTTGAATTTATGCGCAGACCTATTAAAAAGCAAGCTTCAATATTTTAGGGCCTAAATCCTATTGAAACCAATAACTACCCTTGTCGCCTGTAAAACTACGTTGTTGTTCTGTATTGTGAGTAAACTTAGTAAGACTCATAGTAGTATACATCATTCCGCTCGTGAATCAAATCAAAACTTCAGGCCACAGAACCCGAAACATCTAGCGGGGGGATCATGTGGGATAAGCGTGTTTTGCAACTGGTCAAAGGGTAACGAATTAGACTGTAACCTATTGCCAAATTCAATTAGCATTCGCCGACCTTAGCCTGTAAGTACACGGCTTTAAATTGTCTCGCTCTTAAGGGTAAAGGGTAAAGTCCAATGAGCTTCACTTTGTGTTGTTCCGTCTAGTTGACCCTGCTTAAAGGTTTTATCGTAACGACGGTGAAAGCTGAAAAATTTGTGCCCTCCTCTGCTAGGTTTCGAATACTGTGCTAAGAAAATAGATCTCTGAAAGGTTATCGTTGATTTAGTATCCCCTTTGAAGTTTGCCATGAGATTGGCCAAAATCCGACCAAGATGAGAGATAATTCCTGTGTTCTTCTGAAGGCGAAAAGAATGACGAATTACTCTGGGGAATATCACACTGGTTTGAAGACTCTTCTAACTCCTACGTATTGTTATTTCCCCATGGCGAATTCGTCAGCAAATTATGAGTAGGTCAATTGAGAGCTGTTTTGGTATTTATGAAACCATGAAGGAATCCATTTACAGCAAGGTGTGTGCCGTTTCATTCAAGCGCGAAAAAACCACTCATGCTCATTTGAATTTGACAGATCTTCTGGACTACGAAACTCATTGCTTATATTTAGCTTCTACTCGTCTACCAATCTGTATTTTGTGGCAGGCTTTTTCATATCTGCATTTCACCTGAAATATTGGATTCCCAGGGCACGCGTTTCTTGCTCAACCGGTTTTGATCCGCTCTGGATTTGCTCTTTCGTATTCACTATGTACTTCATGGTGAAAGATAAGCCTAGTTCTCACGACCTCCCGGAAAAGCGGGCCTTCAAACGCAAAAGTAGCCCCGAATGATTCCGCGTTTATCACGCATACGGAAATTTTGGAGATTGTGAGAACCTGTCATCAGAAAAAACTGAGTAGGGCCTGCTTGTATTTTTGGGTACTTTGCAAACCAAACGCAACAGGTATAATAAAGAGGGTTGAAAATTGTTTAATGCACTACTCATAAGGTTTCTGAAAACTCCTCAACAGCCCATGATAAGTTTGGCCTTTCTTGGAGCTCATCAAATTGGCGTAGTCTCCGAGTTTCCTTACGTTCTACTTGAAATCAAATTGACCGAACTATCGAATATACACACATTTGCAAAATACTTTGGTTTTCCGAGAAACTTTTGATGTTTCCAGGCGACGGAAAGGGGGTTGAATAAAATTTTCGAAATGTGTTGTTTCAAATTTTCGCTCGGGTAGCCTAATTATTATTCCTAATTTGACCGTCACTTGGTGTTCCAGGACCCTCCGTTTTATTTGCCCTGCCAGACAAAATCCAACAAAAATTTAGATAAGAAAACTAATCTTCACCAGGCTCACAAGCACAGCGAGAGTTTTAATGAAAACAAGACTGGAGAGCGCTCAAGTCCAAGTAACTGCACGCGAATGGACTCTGTCGAAACTTCTCATCATTCAACACGCTCTAAAACATTCAAAGTACATCCAGGTTCATCCTTGAAACAAATGAAAAACTGATAATGCCACGCTTACAAACCCACATGTGAAATTAGCTGGCTGTGTGCATTAACACATTCACACAGTGGAATTTCCACTGGAATATCTAATCAGTGACAGTGTCTGTCGGATACATGTAGAAAGACGTGTCACGTACATATGGTAAACAGCCTCCTGAATTGGTAAGGATGTGTTATACTTGGATTACCCTTCTACGAAAATTCAGGAACAGGGCCTTCAGACTCAGGAACAAGTGGGACCGGTGGATGAGGTTCATCGGGGAGTACGTCGGGTCGAATGAAACCTACATCGGCCTTGTCGTAAAGTTTAACGGAAATCCACAAAACTTTGGAATGGATTTAGGCTTCAATAAATGAACCATCTGGAGCATGACAAGAGAATAGATTAGAAATGCTTACTTCAGGTCGTGTCTCTTACGGTCAGATTGAGTAAAACAAAACATCCGATAAATGACTTGATTAAATTTGCATCGTTCCAAATAATCTGCCGAGGTTAGCGTAAACTTTCATATGACTGATCAAACTAATGGACAAGTGGCATTGTTTATACGCAACAAGACTGTTGGGTGGACGTCTGATGAATCTAAAAGTAACTGACGCTGACTCACAGTTAGTTTGGCGCAAATCACATGATCATATTGACTGATCTATGTGACCTAGAATATCATCAGACCATGCGAGCGGTTGCAGATTAATACAGGATTTTTCAGCATAATTAATTAGGCTACCCAGAGTTGTATGTCCGCGTATCCGTAACGAGGCAGTCAGCAAGCGAGTTTTCGATTGTGTAACGGGTACTATCATCGAAGAATGTGTCCAGCACCAGAAACTGCGTTGCTGTCGATGATGATGATGATGATGATGATGATGATGATGATGATGTTGATGATCAGGCAACCCAGAGCAATGTTCACATTTGCTTGTGAAGACGGCCACCCGCGTCTACATCTCTAAAATGTGTTGAATACAGCTTAGGGATGGAGGCTGCGCTTACTTCCATAACAATCGCATAACAATGGCATAACAGTGTGCAGGGGCTTCAGTTAAGTGGATAAAACCATGCAATGAAAGACTTCGTAAGTTATCGAAACTTGCATGCCCACGAATAGTTTGTTTTCACTCTCCAAGATACACCGTGAATCACTCCGGAAGACGTTCATCACCTTGTTCAAGAGCATAGTAACTAGGGCACTAAACTTTGCGTCTAATTTGCGTCCAGTACATGCGCTACAGCCAAAGAATCCAGTTACGTGTTTTTAAAGCAAATGTATTTATTTATTGTTCCTTTTGTTTAACTGATTCACATATTATTATATATTTCACAATATACTTCTGCAAATTTGTGGGGCAATTGTGTTCCCTGAGGTCCGCGCTCAGGGTTGCTTGACAATGTGTTAGTATATGACCAAGAGTCTGGACTGCTTTTATTCTGGTCTAACTCAACTAGAAGTGGTGGTTTTTTATATCACTTTAAAAATGTAACTTCGCTGCGGAAGAGGTAAACAGATTCGTTTTTGTCCCACTTTGATTGAATGAACAGAGCCAGCTGCGAACCTGACAGGACTACAGAACTGCCAGAAAATCCGTTCTTGTTGAAACATATTTAGCAGGCTATGCCTAAATTACCCGTGGTAGGCGTGTTCTATGTTTAGTATCGCTTTTTGGTCCGCCAAGAACTTTGCACGAGAGCTTTATAGGCCGCCCGTTCTTAGCGGTACGCGACATACGGTTAGGCGTACGCGCACGTTTGTTAGCTTTTCTGGTTTGGCTCAGCGCATCAAGCGGCATTAAGAGGACCGTAGTCCAAAGTGGATTGATAAGCTCTCTACCGGAAAATCTCCAAGGTAGCCCTCAAAGTATGATAGGTCACCCAAGATTCATGTCAGTTCACTTTTATCAGCTAAGCTTGGAAAGACAAGCTTCGGATATAATGAAAATATCCAAGTGGGATAATATTTCTTGGTCGAACAACCGAGCGTCGGAGCAAGTCACAAGTGGGAACCTGTGGAAGTACGCGACGCCTAGGGCATGCAGTTTGCAAAATCCTCGTAAAACACTGTTGGGGGAAAAGACACCTAACAACTCTGCCTATGACACTGGACGTTTTTTGCAATTCCTCAAAATTTATCATGCTTATTTGGCAAAGTAAATCACATCCATTAGCCTAAATCCTCCATCATCCGGTAGACGACATTATAGATATCAAATAAAACGTGAAGTATTATCTTGTGTCCTAACCCAAACAGGATTTAAAATTTTGCTCATTGTAGCGGGTTGAAGTGTTTGTCCCAATTTCACGGAAGACGGCCAGTTATTACTGAGGATTCGAGGAGTAAAATTAGTTGTAAGGGTACCTTAGACTGTGCCAACAAAGACATCACTTGCAAACACTGAGGGGAGCCACAAAATCATTGGTATTGTCTCTACTGGACGACTGCCTCGTTCAAAGTGATGTCTCTCAAAACCGCACCGAGACTTCTTGTCTGGTTACGGTTGGTGTCACATTTGATTGGTACGAAACAACGCACTCGAATAATTGCAAAACAGACGAATTTATTACGCGAGGACAGTTTATAATACTGGAAAGTTTTGTACGTAGACAAGGTGCAAATGTTCACGTGATACCCCCATCGTGAAAAGGTGAGGGTACTGATGAGAACGTTTCAATCAAAATGAATTTAACCGAGTAGCGAATACACACTCATTTGCTAGCTAATTTGGATTTTCGAGAGACTTACGTGCAACCCAGCTGAATCTCCCGTTTGTGATGCTCTAAAGCAACTGAGTATGTCGCACCAGGCCGCCCCATGTTTCAGTCGCTACGATACTCGAGATATCGCGATACGTGTATATTTTTGTAATATACTACTCATAAGGTGGCCGAAAATCCGTCGACAGCCCACGACCGGTTTCGCCCTTTTTGGGGTTCATTAGGTAGGCGCAGTCCTCGGGTGTTCGTCAACCTCATATGTAATTGTCATCATTATCCGTTACCAACGATAATGTCACAGACCAAGCTGTCAGCTTAAGCCTAACTGCGAAACATGATCATGTGGTCCTGCTGACGTGTAAATACTCCTGTCTTTGTAAAATTTACTCAAAAACAGTAAAATTTGGGTTCAACTAGAACATTAGGTTGACGGAAACTCGTAGACCGCGTCTCTTTGACTAACCCCAAGAAGGGCGAAACTGGTCGTGAGCTGTCGAAGAGTTTTCAGCAACCTTGTGGGTAGTTTTCCTCATGAAAATGCCATGAATGTGAACGTCCACTCATAGTTTATTTTCAAGGAATGTCACTGAGATGATCCCTATTTCAAGAAGCCCTGAGCGCATATTGACCCCATAGCACCTGACACCTCCAAAAGTGCGTTCCTGAGAACTTCGGAAAACGCAATTTTGGATCCATAAGTACATTGTTTTTTGAGCCTGTTCCGAGTGCATGTTATCAAACGTTGCACATATGGTCACATGACGCTTCAAGTGCGGCGCTAATCAAGCTTATTCTTAGATTGGGTGCAGCATACACAATGAATATCATTTCTTAATGTTAGTCCCCACTGACTATGAGAGCAACTTTATTTTATTCTCGGCATATTTACAAATGCGTTGGTCATTGAGTGAGATCGCTGACCGTTGTTGCTCATAACGATGGCCTCAACAGCTTTCAATCAACTATGATGTGTCCATTTCTAGTGAGTGTCAATTCAACGTAGTTCATTGGTTATTGTTCCATACTTGTCGAAAAATTCAACAGTTTACTGCTGTCAGAAACTGGCAAAACATAATCTAGTGGTGTACCATTTTCGTGATATATTCACGTACATTTGCATACGTGTGGTGGACAAGAACGAGGGGATTGTTCCATGGCCTGCACCAATGGAATTAATGGATCCCTTCATAAAACAACAAGATCGCCACTGACATCGGTTAGAAGCCATAATTTGCAGCACCTCTATCCAAGCGCAATGAAGATCACGCGGTCCCCATCCTGGAAGGCGAGTAACAGCAACACCACCCAATCGTTTCGTGATCTCCTTCATACGCCTGTGCCAACTCAAGGGTTGGTCACCTGTCTGCTTCCGCCACTCTGAGCTGGGCAAAGAAAACTGCACCCTCTTCAGCAATCGATGGTTCGGCATACGAAACACATGTCCAAACTAACGGAGCTTCTGCTGTTAGACACATTCTTCAGTGGAAGTACCCGTCGCGCAACCGAAAACTCGCTTTCCGATTGCCTGCTCACGCATACGCCGACATAGAACGCTTGGTAGCCAAACGAAATATGTTGGAAAATCCAGTATTAGTCTGCAAACGCTCACACGGGCTGGGATATCCCAGGTCATATAGATTCGTCAATATGACCATGTAATTTGCGCCAAACTAACTGTGAGTCAGCCTCAGTTACATTTAGATTCATCAGACGTCCACCCGACAGTCTGGTTGCCTATAAACAATGCCATTTTTCCATTAGTTTGATCAGTCATATGACAGTTTACGCTAAACTCGGCAGATCATTTCGAACGATAGAAATTTAAGCAAGCCATTTATCGGATGTTTTGTTTTACTCAATCTGACCGTAACAGACATGGACTGAAGTAAACGTTTCTAATCTATTCTCTTGTTATGCTCCAGATGGTTCATCTATTGAAGCCTAAATCCATTCCGAAGTTTTGTGGATTTCCGTTAAACTTTACGACAAAGCCGATGTAGGTTTCATTCGTCTCGACATACTCCGCGATGAACCACATCCAGCGATCCCACTTGTTCCTGGGTACGCAGGCGTCGTTACCTGATTTCCGTACGTGGCACGTCTTTCTAATGCGGCAGATATTTTCACTGATTAGATATTCCGATGAAAAGTCCACGGTTTCCACTGTGTGAATGTGTCAATGCATGCAGACAGCTAATTTCACATGCGGGTTTGTAAGCGTGGCATTATCAATGTAGATTTGTTTAAAGGATGAACATGGATGCAATTGGAAGGTTTTCGAATGTGCTCTACGATTACAAGCTTCGACAGAGTCCAATCGCCTGTAGTTACTTCGACACGAGTGCCCTCCTGTCTTGTTTTCCATTGAAACTGTCCCCGTGCTTTAATACAGTTTCTCGGTTTATTAGTGATTTTGGCGCAATGCTGATATAGTGTACGATCTGGTCCTTAAATGCAGGACGCTTGAATGGACAAATTAGGGAAACGAGGCTCTAGCGACCGTCAGAGCATTGTTACCGGATCAGCCGCTCACCATTATTATGACTTAACTTTAGAGAAAGTTTATTATTGCAGCCAATGCTAATCTACAAGCAATCGGGGCGAGTCTGACGGGCAATCCTGACGGTGGGCTGGTCAAAAATGTCACTTGCCTGCTAGTTGACGCTAAGCAAGAGTAGTAAACCAAGATTGAGCGGTTGTTTTGACAATGGATACACGCATACCACGTTTTCTGACAGAAGAGTCTTCACATTGAGTTCGACAACAAACTTCTTTAGTAGATCAGAACTGAAGTGAAGGCAGAAAGCTTGCGCGCTAAGCGCCCTGGCTGCAACAATATGCTTCTTAATTTAGCACCTACTGGGAAATGAGGACTACCCGGCTTTGAAGATACGAGACTAGAAATGCTGCTCGGAAGATCATGATCGATAACGGTAGCCCCGTTGTCGTTGGGAGGTTGGTGCGAACGCAGCGGTAAGGTCAATCACTACGAAAGTTCGCAGACATCTTGTTGGGCGGGAGAGGTATTGAGGATGCGGTTGGACACCGAACACTGCAGATATTCCTGGAGTGCTTTGATTGAGTGAGCAGGAATGAAGCCAGCATACCATTCTGCAGTGTCACCTGTTTAGATGCCGTACTGTCCGTGACACCTTGGGTCAAATCGACGGATGTCACGAGATGGCACACACAAACTGCCTCAGTACGAAGAATTTGCATCGGCGTAAGATCTACTAGCCGAAGCTAAGAAACCAGCTATGGGAATATGCTATGATCTGAGAACAACTCTAACTGACGAAGGTGGATAAGACAGGGTCGGCTCACCACATGGAACTTGCTTTTTGTCACATGGCAATAATTCATGACTTCAACGGTGAAAATTAACGACGACCAACATTGCGTACTGATGAGGAAACGCCCACCACGGTCTAATCGAGATGATATTTTCGCCAGATGAACGAATGAAAATGACCATCGAAGTAGTCATGTGCCACATTTTGGAAAACCAGTGGATATAAAATTGATATTATTGGATTAGGAGCCGGATTTTGTGAGCGAAGAATTCAGCATTTGCTTCCAGAAACTGGGAACGATGTGCCTTAGGTCGATACCCATCTACCTGCAAACCGACGGTCTTACGGTACGCAATAGCTAAATGATGAACGGAAGACTGGCGTTCATTGAGGTCAGACAGTGCTCTTTATATACAGCGCAAGGCCATGGTACTTTGTTATCCTATCTATTTTTCACGATAAAGCTGTTGTAGTACTTGTTGACGCGTCTTTTTTCTGATACTAGGCACCGGAGCGAGAACAGCAGTCAGATATGACACTCACCTCGTTTCAAGCGCTTGTAGCCCAAACGTACCATCTACGCAGCGGACGGATGACAGCTACATTGCAAGATTTACCAAGATTAAA
>NW_008752145.1:13588-15685 GCF_000715545.1 Opisthorchis viverrini | reverse complement strand
GCAACCTGGCAGCATCTCAGCCCTCGTGCTTCCTTCGGATGGCATGGCAGCTAGGCATTAGAAGGGTGCTACAGCTGAAAGCTCTCCATGAGGTGGGAACGAAGTGCAGTTTATCATAGAATACCAACCAGCATCAGTATAAATTGCAGCCGAATCTAAAATCTGTGGACGGCATATTCCGCTGTGTTTTTGTGAATCTCGACGTGAGTTCTTCAATGAGTCTAATACCGACGCCCTTAAATGCAGGGATCGATCAGGATGTTAGGTGGCTCACTGCGAACCCACGGCTAAGAGGATCCGAAATAGCTTCACTTGGACACCAATTTGGTTTTAATGGAAAATTAAGTTAAATTCTAGGCGTAGCACTCAGCTGTGTTATCCCCCGACTAAATGTTGCGCTCATAATTCGATTAAGGCGATATCGTCGTTATCTTCCTTGATTACGTTGTTGTCAAGTATCCCCTAAAGCTGTCTCTGAGCAACCTCCCATAAATTGGGTTGCAAACCATGGTGGTAGTCACAGTTTCTGCAATCTTGAGACAATTTGATCCCAAGAATTGTCTGTCTTACTCTTGGGTGGAGGAGAAACTTATCACGCACCGACCTATCACCTAGGTCCATCGACTTTAACGACACCTAATGAGTTATCATTATCAACTATGCTAGTCGCGTCCTGAATAACGCTGAACAGGAGTACTTGACCATTGAGAAAGAATGTTCAGTGATCGCCTGTGTCCTAAATGGGTGGAGGCCACATCAGCTTGGACAAAAATTTCATGTCAACACCGATCACAAACCCCTGAAGTGGATGTAGACCACCAGAGATCCTCGGAAAGTTGCAGACGCCTTGTTGGATGGAAGAAGCATTGAGAATAGGGAGGGAGACAAGGAATCGAAAACCCTCCAGAGTAACTTTGATCGACGGAAGCTGGATGAAGCTGGCGTAATTTCCTGGAACGCCACCAATTCCGATGTTGTGGGGCCAATGATACCTCGCGTCTTGACACGTAAGCTTATCGTCAAATACCATGAGATAGCACACACAGGATGCACCAAGACGCACGACTTTCTTCGGCGGAGGGCCTGTTGGCCCAGGATGTGAAGTGAGGGGATGAATTGTGTGGTGTACTTTAAGCGTGAAAATGACAGAACACCTATCGCGGTTGATCGAGGCAGTGGTCGTGCCATATCAACTGGTGACGACGATCATCGTAGTCTACCACGGGGTGCCAAAAATGACCCCAACTGATCAGAGGCCTTGCTTCGAGAGCGAAGANNGATGATGGTGATGATGATGATGATGATCAGGCAACCCACAGCAATGTTCACATTTGTAAAACCTGGCGGCTATGAGCCTCTACATCTGTAAAATATGTTGAATACAACTCATGGATGGAGGCTGCCCTGACTTCCATAACAGTCGTTAAATGTGACGGTTCTGGCATTTTCAATGGCATCCAAAATACTTTAGATGATTGCTATCTTGAGACAAATAGGTACTAGAGAATTGTTTGTATCTCCTCGAATCTGAGGAGTGCCACAGCGTGAAGTTATAGGGGTTGAGGATAAGTGGATAAAACCATTCAATGGAAGACTTCGTAATTTATAACGGCTTGCATTTCTCCGGAATACTTTTGGATTGTAGCATTCTGGCAGAAGTACTATAAGGAGGGCAACGTAACATGAACGGACTAGCAAACACTTCCCATTAAGCAAGCTTACCATGGTTAGAATTTAAGAGTATGATCTCCGAAAGTGTACGAACAAAACATTCAGAAAGCAACTATCGGGGGGAAATTAGTTTGTCCAATTTCGTTTGCCACGATACGTGTAAAACGAAATATGACAATTGGGATACCATAAGTTAAGGGCGCCGCTCGTAGACAACCCAACTGTTTACTTCCAACTTTCAGGTTAACGGGACAGATTGTGACGGGGGAAAGTTTTATGAAGGGATCCGTTAATTTTATTGGTGCAGACCATGGAACAATCCCCTCGTTCCTCTCCATCACACGTACACAAATGTACGTGAATATATTACGAAAACGATACACCACTAGATTATGTCTTTGCCAGTTTCTGACAGCAGTAAACTGT
>NW_008752145.1:12863-13385 GCF_000715545.1 Opisthorchis viverrini | reverse complement strand
CACAAAGACGTCAAATTTGGAGCAATAAACTCCACTGCCATAAAGAACACAAAACCCACACTAATTGTGGGAGTTTCAAACCTCCAAAGAAACGACGTTGCCGCAAACGTACTCACTTACTCGCTTATTTGGCGATTTCAGGGTAGAGAGATTCGCAGGTAGCTGAAAAGAATTTTGTAATTTAACACGTAGGACTTCAGTGTTGACTTGAAAGAGGGGTAGGTTTTGTGAAGAGCTGGTACGGCCACACAACAAACCTACAAGTAGTACACCTGAGTTTGTACAGGATTGCGAGGTTACAATCCCACTCAGCGGTTTGACATGCTTCTGTTCGCATATTCTAGCGCCGTAAAATGTCCAGACATCTGATGCGGCGAACCGGAGATCGGATTTTGGAAATTTCTGTCCGCTGGTGTCAGTCAAAAATAAATAAGCAGCATTTCTAACAAGCCAAGCACAGGTCACCTTTGCAAGTAGTATCATGAAAACTACGATTTTCGATTCACACTGTTCTTCAAAACG
>NW_008752145.1:12728-12853 GCF_000715545.1 Opisthorchis viverrini | reverse complement strand
TATACACTCGTCTGCAAACTTATTTGGTTCTTGGAGAGACGCATCTGGAACCTGCGCCAACCTGATGAGCCCCAAAAATGGCGAAACCGGTCGTGGGCTGTCGACGGACTTTGAGCAGCACTATG
>NW_008752145.1:1935-12656 GCF_000715545.1 Opisthorchis viverrini | reverse complement strand
GATGTAGCACATTCAATTGCCTGCAAACGTCACAAACGAGAGGTTTAGCTGGGTTCCAGAGGGAACCAAATCTCCGTGGCCTCCACCATCGATCTGAGATCTCGGCTTTAGGTGACACTGTGTTGTGTGCAATTATCCGACCTAACAGGGTGTGACCTTTCATTTGTTTTATTAAAGTGGAGGTTGTTGGACGCCCAGGGCTTAGAAGGGCTCAGAAAAACTAGGAGTTCCTCTGCGAGTTGTTTGCTTTCTTCAACAAATCTGTTTCATGCAATCTCAGCGGTCCGACCAAGTATGCTAACTCATTTGTGAAAATGTGTTTCAATGTAATTGGCCTACGTTTGCTATTTGCCATGTTTCGCGCTGACCCTTGACCTTAAAACTCAAAAGTCATGCCAATAACGTCATCATAGTTGGATGTATTTGGTGGTAGCATTCCCATTGATTACATTCATCGCTTTCTATAGGATCCCACGTAACGCCTAAAACAGATTTTTAAGCCCGATTCACAACACACGTAGCCACCACTTCTTACCGGCTCGTCACATATAGTGCATACATTGGCCACAAACTCTTCGCGTGCTCTGCGAATGTTCCAACATGGGGATAAATTTATTCTCAAAACAAGGCTAGTCACAGGCAGCCTTTTATGACACTTTTTGTGGTGGTTGGGAAACTTGCAACTGGCAAATCCGAGTTGAATTTATCCGTGAGGAGTTAACAAGACTGGGTGCAAGGTGGAGTACAGATGCAACAAAGATCGTTCAAAGTGGAGTCCACGAAATGAACCTAAACCTACTACGTATTGTTGTGAACGAGAAACTTGTTTCATTTAAGATCAGGTAGAAAGTGGGCCTGAGGAATCTAGTGCTTTAAAGTTTCTTGGCAATTAATTTTGAGCGCCTTCGAGTTGAATATTAGAAACACTCAACGAGACAGCACCCACGGAGGACTGAACATTGGGTTCACAAACGAAGAGACAAGGAAATCCTTGGAGGCAAATCAATAAAGGCCACAATTTGGGACTGAGAAGGACAACATCGACCAGATTATGATGGCGTGAAGATGCCAAGACTCAAGGTCACCTGAGTTTTGGTGAATGAGGACACAGGATAACAGAGAGCAACCAATGCAACCGCCCGTTTTGCGAAATCTTTTTGTTCAAAGAAGGACTTTCCTAATATAGCCTTGAAGTCCTATTGACATGAGGCTTTGACAAGTTCTATTTTTTCTAGAGGTTCCCTATTTTACAAAGAGCTAAACGCTTGCGCCTTAGATAAATGTGCAAAGTGATAATGTGTTTATGCGTTTTGTTCCTTTTTGCAGTCATTGTAATGAAAAAGGAAGCAAGTTTGGGCTCGAAACGTAAAGATTCAGGTTTCCGCCGTGATATGATCCACTTGTTTTCTCTGAGAGCAAGGTCAGTAAAAATAGCCGTTTGATCTCTGGACAAGACACTGGGCTAGTGCCACTGAGCACGTGACTGTGCCGGACTGGCAGTCGAGCTGCAGCACTCAAAAAATTGTCGAAGAGCACCTGGCAACAATTGGGACAACTAAAAAGTTATCGAAATCTTGAACCCAGAGCGGGGTTCTGCACGCGTCAATTACGCAAAAATGTTAGTTTTTTAAATTGCGCTTGGATGCTTTTACACCTTGCCTTGCGTGTGAACGGGGCTCAGTATTCGCACAATAGAGTTGAGCTTTCGGAAGTTATGACGTGTGCCTGATGGGCAATTGAGTTGAGAGTACCAGCCAAAACGTTTAAGCCCCATGTAGGCATCCCGGTGTCTCAGCGATGCTGGGAAATCATTCCACAAGAGTTTGCTGCAAAATTATGAACGTGTATCAAAATGGTTCTTGGTTTGAGCACCTACACAACAAAGTGCAACATTTTGGCGTAGAAATCTTTAATTCACTTGCAGACATTTTGCAGCTGAGAGCATTGTGTGGATAATGGACACCCGCTCGGAATGCGCTTCAGAAAGACACATTAAAATACGCGCTACGCTTTTTGTTTTCGTAAGCGTTCGAAATGTGGGTCCCAGTCGACTGGCAGAGGGTTGAAAAAGTGAAAATTTGGGCCACGGTAAGGCCTCCGCGGAGAAAAGCGTCATTACGAATAAAACGGGTAGAAGACCAACAACCAGATTCGGGTTTAGATCGCGTGAGCAACAGTAGTATGTAGAGAAAACGACGGACAATTTGACCTACGTAGGAAAATGCAAACAGGTTTGACAATATTTTGTTCTGCTAGGGAATCAAAATGTGTGCCAATCAGCATTACATATTTCTCAGATATATTGATTTAGATTTAAGTGAACCCCGTCTTGAAGTCTAAAGGTTTTTGTGACTCCTCGGCAAATGTTCTCTTTATAATTATCGGAAACGCCAAATAGGGGGCATATTCACATAAACTTAAGCTTGGATTCAGACCAAAGTCCCCAAATGGCACAGTAGTTGCTGGATGGATAGCTCCCTTGATATTCTATAGAAACCATATTTACTAAAACCTACGAGCAAGCAAGTGGGCTGCCAACGAAGAGAGTGATTCAATCTCCTTTGGTTTATCGACATCACAATTTGTGAATAAATGACGAAAGCAACCTGTGCCTTGGGGGTAAATAAATCATTTCCTATTAGTTAATAGCCAAAGTAACCTTGTGTACGGACCAGAAAATGAACGATCGGTCATGGACAAAGAGGTCCGTGGGCGGTTGTTGGGCGGCGTGTGAAACTTGTCACACAAAGACTACGTTATTTTTGAAAATATCACCACTCTAAAAATAGAAGCACTCATGCTTGACTGCGAAACTTGACGTGGGTAGTTCGCTTGGATGGGTGATTTTCCAGGGACAGAAATCATGTCATATTAGAAGGAACTAGAAAAAATGGCGGTAAATAGACAGACTTTCATATGATTTGATTCCACTAGGGTAAAGTGTAAAACATACCAATGAACCTCGCTGTAAAGGAAGGGCAAATCTTAGGCAAATATTATAAATTACTAAATGAGCTGCATTTAATGTGGCGAAGTGAGCAGATTGACTCACGTTACGTACGAGTTTAGCATGCAGCTCCGGGTGCACGTTGCCTAGTCAGCGCCTCTCATTGGAGAATGATTAAACACGCACCTACATTGCACGAGTACCCAAAGTTGATTCATTTCAATTGTTCGAAAGGAAGGGAATAAAGTTTTAAATTTTCTTGGACATTTTGGGGATTGACTGCGATATGAAAAGGCGGTGCACCGCGATCTTGGTGCCTGTTGTTCTCTCAGCCATCGACGCCGTATTTGGTTATCTACTTAAAACACCATTCCGGAGTAAGAGTGATTGTCGGAAAAATCTATTCTGCCGATGTCCCATAAAACGTTGTGCATACATGACGCCATCCTGAATTAATGATTCTTACTGCGTTAATTTGTCGCTGATGTCCGCCGAATAAGTGTTTCTGAGCAATATGAGGCTTACTCGGACTTCACGGAGCTACAAAATCTTATATTTTCCTTTCGTGTTGGTGTTGTAGCGGTCTGACGTTGAAGAGCGCGGAAACGCAAACTCAAATACCTGAAACAGATTTCAACACGGACATGTGCGACGAAGCTTGGACGACTGTTCCTTTCGCTGGCTTTACAGCACAAGTCGATTGCAATTCACCAAGGTTTTACTGCTCTGGTCCGAAGAGCGAGAACGCTGCTGAGTTCGTTTGACTGCTAGCCAGAATAACCCTTGGCGTTCATTCCGTCAAAACAGACGTTTCTTCAGAATACAAATACTTGCTGCGGTTGTTCTGCTTGCGAACCCTGAGATTTTGTGGTATCGTGTGAACATTTCAAGTATGAGGCCTACATGTTTACTGGAGCGTACGTAAGCGATCATTACATCTGGTTTTCAGCAAATGTCGCGTAGGTTCACCATCACAACAGTGTATGCGATAAGGAAAATCATCACCCAGACAGCGTGTGAGACTTCTGCGTTCTAGGACCGCCAGCTGCTTTGAGACCAACCATTCTCAGCTACTGCTGGCAGGTTGTTCGGATGCCTAACCCTGGTGCATCAAGATGCGGCAAACGACGTTTATGAAGGTTGAGTTTCCAAAACACGCAGGTTATTCAGGAATTTGACCAACTGATTTCCACAAGCCATCCATAGGTAATGAAGATTGCCTGAAACAGCTCTTTCTTGGCAAGCTATTGGCTGACATCCAACGCTAATGAGTAAGGAAGCGGCGCAGAAAAGTGCGTTCACGAGGTGTCTTTTGGTTGTGAACAATCGCCCATAAATATCGAGAACATGTCAGAAACAAGAGCCACAGAACAAGCACGCGCATTTGTCAGTACATGTGTTAACATTTTGGAATCGGCTGGGTGCGTTTTTTAAAGAAACCTTGTCTGAAGTGATGTTACAGTCTCGGTAATTCTGGCGCTAGGAGTCCCAAAAAATAAAAAGATGCATGAAATATTTCTAACGCAAATACTTTTTAGAGGATAGTCATTCTCGATTTAGGCGCACAGAGTTGTGCGAGGGCATGATTGAAGCCGCGTTCTCACACTACCATCTGCGTTCTATAAACGGCTGCTAGACATAATTCTGTAGAATAATATTCCGAATATTTGTGACTGATTTACAGCCAGTCAACTTAATTCTGTAGGTTTTTGTTCCCCTTTTGAACTGTGTTGAAGCTCTGTTGAGCTATAGCTGTTTACTTTGCTTAATCGTGAAGAAGAGGAGTTTGCTTCTTTAAAAATGGCTTCGACATGATTGGAATTTAGTAAACTGTAAAAAACAACGTAGATTAACATAAACTGATCAAACGCAGCATCAGCGTTGTTATATCTGCTGATTCGTTAATCTGCGGTATCTGCTGCTGACCCGCTCCAGTGCCTAATGCCGGAGAAAACGGACTCACGGAAGGGAACACAACCGCTATATTCCGAACAAGCGAGTGGGAGAGCAAACGCGACAACGGTACCACGCTATTTAAACGGGGCTTTCTGATATTGATCCAGGCTGTCTGATAGGCGTTATTGAACACCCATCAACATCGATCGTGCCTCTAGGAGCCTGAACGTGCCTGAACGCCGATCACATCCGGTCGTGCTTCTGTGGCATGCATGAACACTCATCAGCTTTTGCTGAATTGATTGAATTATTGACTGGTCCGGAAGCCTACCGGCTTCCATGTTGAGAGTTTGGTGAACAGTAAGTCCCGGCGTTCTGATGTTGTTTTCAGGAATCTTACCTTCCTGACAAACACTATTTGCATTCTTGTAAACTGCAAAAAAGCATCCCAAGTATACCTAAATGGTGCGCCGACCCATTTGAAACTACTCAGCGGACAGAAAACATTTCACGACAGTTTTGAAATCATCCTGTAATATTTCATCACGTCATGACTTCTGACAGTTTTGGCCTGATTCACAACCGGAAACCAGAATAATCGAGATGAAAATGTGCCTTGATTGAATCAAATCATAGAATTGAAAAAAAGTCATGCTAGCAAGCGGTTGGCTCGTAATTGTCTGGCTGGTGGTAACCTGGCTTCTTTGTTGATTAGACCCAGAAAACTCAACGTAATGCGCACAGACGAATAGTCACCAAATGGCAGAATAAAAAATTGTCGACCGGGTTAATGAACGCCATCCGATGAGAATTTGAATGCAGACAAAGCTTTCTTTTGTGCATTTTAACAGTTGTGGCAATCATTTGACTGAGTACAAGAAGAACGCTTACGAAACGGTGAAGTGAATTTCTCCCAGAGTGCAAATGCCTAAAGATTTCCGAATTTGCACATATTGTCTATAACGCCAACGGCATATTCTTGATGAAAAAATAAAAAACCCGGTTTTCCAGCAGAAAAGGGGAATTTGCGTTAGTGTTCATGAGGAACACCTCACTGGTGTTCCAAAACATGCCTTTAGTCGACATGGTTGTACTTGTTTGAAAATGTAACTAAACTCGGAATGAAGGAGACAGTTAAACAGAACAAGCACGCAGTCGGCTAGCTAGAACGTGTTTAGTGCGGAAACGCTTCGTACCGAATTTGTTTCGATCAGTTCTATGATAACACCAATTAGAAAGTGAGATGTTCATATTTTTGGGACAAAAATAAGACCTCCACAGTCGTATTGCGAAGAACGGGATGTACGAAGATTACAGTGGATCGATGCTCGGTGATCCTCTTATATCAAACCGTCCACCAACTTCATAGCCCCTTCTGTCTTCGTCGGTGCAATAGGAGGTATCAAAAAGCAACCGGAAATGAGTCACGGGCCAATCAATTTTCCAAGGTAATAAAACAATCCGGAATGTTGAACTGCACACATCTAAAACGATCAGCAGCAAGTAAGTATAAACGTAGGTTCTGTTTAACAATGGGTGGATTTGTTCGGACTTTTAGCTCCGGACCAATGCTTGGGGCCAGATGTTGACGCTAGTCCGAATCCAACACCCTGAACTGCTTGCAGGGGGCACCGGAGTTACTTCAATGTGTGATGATGCCAAGATATTTACCGACAAGTAGGAAACGCCTTTGACAGTTCTACGTCACGAGGCTGACTGTATAGGTGCAGCCTATTCGACGTATCTGCTAAATGTGCATTATTTTTCGCCATGTCTAGTCATAAATCAGAGACGGCCTTCAGGTCACTACATTAGTTTTGGCTACAACTACTCCGCTCCGAATCCAGCTTTAATAGCGGATTCTGTTTATTTGTGCATTCCCAACGGATTCACAGGGCAATTGCGTACGTTCAATTGATTTTGATCCCCTCCAGCATGACGTGTGTTCTCCACTGTCATAGAGAAGTAAATTTTCCACGACCGAACGCAATTTCGGAACTGCCATTGCCAGATTTTCTTCGAGCGATCCTGCAAAGGACGATGCAGTGGTTACGAGGAACTGCCGCCAGGAATATCCGAGTGGATCTTGCCTCTATTTTGTTGCGACTTTGTAAACTAAATGCAAAAAATCTAAACAAGAAGGTTGAATAAACTCCTCGAAACGAGTTGATTCCAATTTTTGCTCCGGTGGCCCAACTATTTACTCTAAATTCGCCGTCAAATTGTTCTCGGGGACCCTCCGGTTTAGTCTCCCTGCCATACAAAATCCAATGAAAAGTTAAATAGGAACCGCCTGATGTTACTCTCCCCATCAAACATGTTGAGCCTGTTGAAAAACGAATACATACAGATATAAACAGATTCATCTCAAAAAGTTTTCCCAGCAGATAAGAAATTATTGTTGCTTTCAAAACGGATACATTAGACTTTCCGTGTGAAGCAAAATTCTGTGGAAAAAACGTTTGGCAGTTTAAAGGATTTGTCAATCATCTCTCCAAATAATATACGAGAGTGGCAGATTCTAAACACGAACCCTCCTCTCGCAATGTTCAAAAATCAGTTCAGATGGTGAAATTTATTGCAAAATTTATTGCGAAATAACAAATTGTACCGCGGTGGAGCGCTTTATCAGTAGTTCAACGGAATCCATACGAATTCTGCAGCCTTACCATTTATCTTTCAAAAGCGAGAATGCATTATGGATCGTCTATAGTTGAGCCATGCACAGCGTGCTGCGAAAATAGATATATGAAATGCTATCGCTGGTATAGAATCTCCTTTCAAATCTAGCATAAGATTAGCCGAAATTCTACCAAGATAAGAGATAATTCCTCTGTGCTTCTGAGTGCGACAAGGATGACGTATTACCCTGGGGAATATCACACTGCTTTGAAGAGTATTCCCCCATGACAAATTAGTCAGTGAATTATAACTGAGCCAGTTCACTGCTGTTTTGCATTTTATGAGAGCACAAAACACACTGAAGTAGTCCATTCGCGGAAACGTTTGTCCGGGTTCTGTCAAACCCGAAAAAAGTTCACTCATGTGCACTTGAATTTTACAGATCCTCTGGACTTCGAAATTCACTGCTTATATTTAGCTTCTACTCGTCTACGCATCTGGATTTTATGGCAGGCTTTTTTATATATGCATTTCACCTGAAAAATCGGATTCACAGGGCACTCGAATTTTGCTCAACCGATTTTGATTCACTCCAGGTGTGCCCTTTCATATTCGCTAGATGCTCCATCCTTATAGACAAGTCTGTTTCTCATGACATACCAGGGAAGCGGGCAATCAGATACAAAAATTTCGCCGAATAGCTACTTTGTAAACTAAATGCAACAGATGCAAAAAAGGAGATTAAACAAAATTCTCAAAACGAGTGGTTTCCAAATTTCGCGTGGGTAATCCAAGTATTTATCCCAAATAGACAGTCACTTTGTCTTCTAGAACCCTCCGTTTGATTCTCCCTGCCATATAAAATGCAACGAAAAGTTAAATGGGAAAACTAATCTTCACCAGGCTCACAAGCACAGCGAGAGTTTTAATGTAAAACGTGTCAGAAAGACGGTCATGTCCAAGTAACTACACGCGATTGGACTCTGTCGAAGCTTCGTATCATGGAACAGGCTCCAAAATCTTCGAGGTACGTGAATGTTCATCCTTGAAACAAAGAAAAAAATTGATCATGCCACGCTTACAAATCCGCATGCAAAATTAGCTGGGTGTATGCACTGACACATTCACACTGTTGAAACCGTGGAACCTCCACTGGAATATCTAATCAGTGACAGTGTCTGTCAGATTAGAAAGACGTGTCACGTACAGATGGTAAACAGCTTCCTGAATTAGTAAGGATGTGTTATACTAGGATGAGCAAAATTTTGCACCCCGGGGCGAATAACCCTTACATTATCTGGTCACAAGAGAAGTCATCTACTAAGAATTTGAAAACCTTTGAATAAGATCGAACCCAAATCATCCGATCAGAAGCACCGTTTAACAGAATGTGCGTCCTCAGATTGCCAAACTCATGGGATTTACGCCGCATAGAAAATTACCCAAAGAGAGTATACTGTATAGTGCACTGGTACACTCAATTTGGTCTTTCCGCAAATTTGGAAGTTGTGTATAAAGTGCGGTCATTTTCCTCAGCACTTTGCATCCGAAATAAATAAGTCCCGTCGTGGCAATACACCTGACTGTTTGCAGTACAACCCTTCTGTTGGGTAGCCTGATGCAACAGGTGTGTTGCAAACTTGTGGCTTTATACTTGTACAAACGTTTGCAACCCAAAGGTAGATGATGACCGTTTAGATGTAGCACCCTTTCGGTGCCACATGAAGTAAGCACAAAGGCTGGGATACTGCCAGATTGTCCAAGCCTAGACAGGAAGTCGAGAGACAGAGGTCGGGTTCGAACCACGGACCTTACGATCAGTAAATTCGCGCTCTAACCACTAAGCCATCTCGCCCCAACCGAACGGTACTCAGTTAGCTTGTTGAAAGCTGTTTTGAAACTTCCCTACAATGACAAGCTGACGACTTGCAACAGATCTATGCCTTTGTCTTCGCCGACCACGTTCCACGGGTTACAATCTTGCACAAATTAACTGAGCTTTGCAAAATCTCCGTGTTTACCAAACACCGGCCGTTGTGATAACATCGCATGCAGATTCGTTTGCAATACGACTCACGTATTTTAATGCCTCAGTTTAAATCTTGCCTGCGGCCACCATCAATCGTTCGACAACGACGTTGACGTCAGAGTCAATATAAGACTCTACTGATCTTCTAAGTTCAGTGTAGATGACTACAAATCGCGGACACACTCATGTGGGAGTAACAGATACTCAGTCACTCTGGACAAACCGCACTTTAATTGCGCCTGCACGTTTAATAAGTAAACTAGTCGGCTGATGCATTAGCCATCGATTGTTTCATTTCACCTACGCCAAATTAAGAGCGTAGCAGATCACCGATATTTCGCAACTTCGCCACACTTTGTCTTAAGGAGCATTAAACTGTGATTGTTCTCACGTATTCAGGCATAGAAAAGCCATTTATGAACTAAATACTCAGCTAATCGTCGATGCAAACAAATGTGTCGTGGAGAAGAAAGGATACTCATGCAACTAAATTCAAGCAAACTGATGTGAAACGTTGGTTTGCTTGCTCGACGAGATAGAAGGGAAAACGTTGGTGAAGCCTAGACAGGATTGCATTCCTAAATACAATACGTGATTATTTACAATGGTCACCTACTCCTTTGGCCGGAAGTACCGAACACCTTGTGCAAACAATTAGGTGAATGTTTTGTTCCGTTTCGTCCGCAACCGCGCATGTTTTGATCTCTGGCAAGGGGAGGCGTTATCTCTAACGATGCACTTCTATAAACATTTTTATCATACTTTGAGGGCTACCTTGGAGATTTTCCGGTAGAGAGCTTATCAATCCACTTTGGACTACGGTCCTCTTGATGCCTTGTTAACATCCTGGATCCGAGTCGGCCAGCCGCTTGATGCGCGGAGCCAAACCAGAAAAGCCAACAAACGTTCGAATCAGCTGATCAGTGGAGCGCGGACGCGTAAAGGCATGTCGTGTGTAGCCGAAAACGGACCACCTGTAAAGCTCTCATGTAAGGTTCTGGGCGGGCCTAAAGGTAACACTAAACATAGAACACGCCTACCACGGGTAATTTAGGCATAGCCTGCTAAATATGTTTCAACAAGAACGGATTTTCTGGCAGTTCTGTAGTCCTGTCAGGTTCGCAGCTGGCTCTGTTCATTCAATCAAAGTGGGACAAAAACGAATCTGTTTACCTCTTCCGCAGCGAAGTTACATTTTTAAACTGATATAAAAAACCACCACTTCTA
>NW_008752145.1:0-142 GCF_000715545.1 Opisthorchis viverrini | reverse complement strand
GCAGTTCAACATTCCTGATTGTTTTATTACCTTGGAAAACTGATTGGCCCGTGACTCATTTCCGGTTGCTTTTTGATACCTCCTATTGCACCGACGAAGACAGAAGGGGCTATGAAGTTGGTGGACGGTTTGATATAAGAGG
>NW_008752144.1:296971-305820 GCF_000715545.1 Opisthorchis viverrini | reverse complement strand
GATCGCCCAACGGGTGACCGTGACCGCTGATGCATTATTTAATACGGTCAAAATAATTTTACAACCAGAGTCTGATGCTGCCCGAAAGGCACCTGCTGTGCGTAGTCTCATCAGGGATGAAACAGTAATGCCGTACTTCGTGCGCCCTCGGGTTAGGACAACCCCATGAAGCCGAGCAAGTCACGTTATCGAGTAATCGGCTCCGGGAAGGGTGTCCAAAGAAAAGCGTACTGTCCACTGCCTTGTGAGTCAGACTTTTGAGTCAAAGGCTCAAGATGGGGTACCCCAACCAACCCCCTTCCTCGGCCTGAGCAACCAGGAAATACCATTTGCCCGTACAGCTCCGTGTCCACCAGTGTCCCTCCCCAACCCTTTCCCGCCACATAAACGTCGCTGGGTCGTTTGACTGTCCGGCAACTGACTGATCGACCTTATGGTTCTCACTGCATATTAACAATCCACGAGATCATTTCTACATAGGAGCTTTTAAATTCCTTACTCTAAGTCAACCTCGCAAACAGAATGCCCCAGGTGAAACTCCATATTTCTTAAAGTTCATGTGCACTGTGTCTCAGAATCATGCAGACAAGATCCATATGTGATCAAACATCTGAAAACACCAGAAAAGAACTCATCTCTTTTACATTTTTCCTCCGTATCTGGTGTTCGAGAAGCGATGACTCGTGGAATACGTAGCGTAAGAGTTGCACTCAGCTCGCCGGATTAGATCCCATTGAACAACCGTCTTTGAACCGTCCATTTATCCAGCTCAATCAAAATTAACATTTATCAACATAAAAACGGTGCCGCATTGTAGTGACGGCGTATGCCCCAACGGATAGGCCCTAGGAAGTTTACGATGGTTTGTATCAACAACTGGGTACAAAGTGCAGCGTCAACAACTATCAGACAAAGGTTGTTCCATGCACCAACTCCCCGAGGACACGGGGACAACATACATCCGAAGGTCACTCAATTTTTTTTGGTGTACACTGCGGCATTGTGAAAGGAAGGCTACTCCACGCACCAACTACTCTAAGCAGGAAAGGCAGCTGAATAAATTCACCTGATTAATTCTCCTGAAGTTTCCCATTGCCTCTAATCTGTATCAATACGCCACTAGGAAAGATACTTTTCATGACCTGGGGAAGCAATTTTTAAGGGGAAACTTTATCTCATCTCATGTAACCAGTACGTGGATTAGTTATTCTCTGCTCTCAGTTCCATATCATAAACCCCATGTAAATCAATTTTTGATATTCATTTGACTTCACCTTCTACTGTGCCAGGGGACCTACACCCCAATTCGTCATTCAAGCGTCTAAGAAACGTGTATTTTCTGTAACCATCTTTAACGTGCACCATTCCCAGTTGAGGACCGCTGTCATGAAAGTTCACATGGTTAATGCAGCCTTCACTCCAATGAAATGAGCACACATTCAAACAAACCGAAAAATAGTTTGGAGGCCTCGAAAACCCCTGGAAATGAGGTTCAAAATATTCCTCGAAGACCCTATTACATGAGATTCAGAAGGTATTTCAGAAGATGTGGAGCAACTGTCCGTCTAATGGACTCACGATACCTAGTCTCGCCCGGGAATAAAAATACACTATATAAGTATACTAGGCATCGCAAACAGAAAAACTAACGGATTTTCCTGTGAATAGCAGAAATGAAGGAAAAACGAGCTACCCTATAGTGGCATCTGATGCTGAGGAGACCTCACGTTCAGTCTTGAAAAGACAGCCACTAGCGAACTTGAAATCTAGGTAGAAGGATGTTCATGAAGTGTTCGCGGGACAAAGGTCTTCGGCGCGCCCTTTTAGTGCACGCAGGGGTGCGCTGACCTTCACCATGCGGTCGATAAAGTATCTCGGTTTCATCACTGATGAACACGGTCGTTGACCAGACCCGGAGAACATGGACGCCACCAAACACATGCCAGCACCCGCAGACGTAACATCTCTCATGTCCTTTCTCTATCTCGTAGGCCACAATGGCTCTTTCTGCCTGCCGTGTATCGCCTCATAGGTCCACCGAACTAGTTGCTTACCAAGGACAACAAGTGAACATGGTCGGAAGAATGCCAGTGCATCTTGGACTCCATCAAATACATGCCGTGTTCCGATTCGCTTCTCACCCATATTGATCCATCATTGGAAACCGTTGTGCAGTCAGATGCTTCAAACTATGGAATTGGCATTTATTTTCCAAGAACATCCAGAACATCCGTTGCACATATGGCCAGACCCCTGGCAACAGGCATGCTCAACTACAGTCAGATAGAATAGAAAGCTTTCGTGATCACGCTTGCCGTCAAGATGTTTCATAAAATGCGCTACGACCGTCAGTCTACCATACTGATGGATCAAAAGTTGCTCATTACTGTGTTTGGTCCGAAGAAGTGGATCGCGTTGCATGCCGCTAACTACCTCCAGCAATGGGGCAGCCTGCTTCTAAGACACGACTTCAAGGTGAACTAGCAGTCCATCAGCATTCCAGGACAAGTCAGTGCATCGTCGCGTCTCATTGATTCAAACAGGCAAGAACCAGAAGACACCGTATCCGCAAAATTTCCTCAAAATCGGAGGTTTACCGCGCAGTATCGGAAGCGCTTCGCATCCTCCCAGCGACTGCCGACATAGTCCGCCAGGCTATCGACCAAGACCCTGTGCTACAACAGGCCATCAAGTACCACTGCGATCAATGGCCGCGCACCTGCGCACAAGACAAACTGAGACCTCACTTCAACCGGCGTGACGCACTATCGCTAGCCGACTGATACGTTTCATCTTCACAACTTGCTACCATTCCGGAAGAGTTACATTTATAGGGAGCACCCAAAAATAAACAGGATGAAGGCCTTCGCATGGAGTTATCTTTACTGAAATCTGATTGGCTTTCAGACTAAACAGGTCTCCAAATATTGTCCGCGGTGTGGTGAAGCATCCAAGTCACCCGTGGAAACCCAACAACGGTCGTGGTCGCAACCAACCGAAACCTGGTCTTGCCCCCACATCAACTATGCGGCTCCATTTGGTGACCAACACCATTTGGTTGTGTTATACGTAAAGAGCAGATCACCAGAAATTCTCCCAGTGAACAGCCCTAAAACCAACACTATATTCCAACGGCTGTTCGGTTGTTTTAGAATACCAGAGGCCATTGTATCCGACAGCAGCTGTTGATTCACCTCGCCAGCATTCGCAAAGTTTGTTGGAAGTATGGTATCACACATGTACGCCTGTCACCATTTCATCTACAGTCGAATGGCCCAGCGGGACGCTTCGTTGAATCTCTGATCCGTGCACTTCACAAGTCCAAATCGGAGGGACCGACGGAATGAATTTTACAAATATTCCTGCTGGTATATCGAGCTGCGCCGTAACCCAACTCGCTAACGGAGTGTCACCAGCAGAGGCACTGCTCAGACGTAAGCTCCTAAAGTCGCATATTATCCGGCTACAGGAAAAGTAAATAGGTAGCCACAACAAAAGAATGGACAACCAGTTCAACGAGATCATGGCGCAACAGTGCACTCCTTCACTGAATGCCAGACAGCGTTGTTTTGCGACTACAGCAGAACTCGTATGTAAATTCTGGAACACATCCTTCCTCGATGGATCAAAGTGCATCATGAGACTCCAGTTGGCCCAGCCACAAATATCTGGCAAACAAAACAAATGCAACGAATGAACGCACAGGAC
Organism: Opisthorchis viverrini; assembly: GCF_000715545.1. NCBI lineage: Eukaryota > Metazoa > Platyhelminthes > Trematoda > Opisthorchiida > Opisthorchiidae > Opisthorchis > Opisthorchis viverrini. Next base: position 302,112 of record NW_008752144.1, on the reverse strand, counting down.
CCGACTACAAGAGTGAGTGCTTTGAGTCTCGAGATCAGTATGGACATGATTAACCTCGGCACTGTTGTAGAAAACCCATCAGCTGCTCCGTCGGACACTTAGCCCGAGCATCCAATTCGACAGCTAAGCTGAACACAGAAGATCCGCAAGCTGGTGAGGCCAATGAAAGCAAACCCCCGACTTCGAAGCTACGCCCGCAAGGGAACATGTTAAACGGAATCCGTACCGACACCGCTTTACTGCTTGTAGTTAGGCCCTGTCATAACCAAGACGCACAACCCGTAAGCGGTTGACCAAAAGATCGGACCGCTTACCGGTCCAGCATCAAGGAGAGCTCTGATTGGCCGAAAATCTAGACACAACAGCCAATCATGAGCCAGTATCTGCCAAACACCGGCTGCAAATGCGGTCAAGCACCGTGAGACGCATTCCATAGTCCACGGATTTGGGGCCGGCAACCATTTTTGCAGCAGCTCGTTGGACATGCTCAATGAGGGTTGCGTCTTTCTTGCGTCCTGAGTAGACAACTTGGTTGGCATATTCGAGAAGCGGTCTGACGTAGGCTCCTTAGAGTAGTTGGAAGTTCGTGCGAGTAATGCGAGAGAAAGTGCACCGAATCATCCGTAGAACGCCAAATGACATCTGAGCCGACCTCATGGTGCACTGAGAAGGACATGTTTGAAGAGACCCAGACACCTAAATTCCTTTTAGCATTCCTCTTCGTGATGTCTTATGGTCCATTCTCAACATTCACCAGAAACCGGTTCGCTGAGTCCCCTGCGAATCACCAATGGACGCACTTTTCGTCACGTAGAGGAAGGTGCCAGCCAAATGACCACTGCTTTGCAGCATCCATTTGGAATGCACTGGCTTGGGAGCGAAACCAAAATCTCAAAGTCAGGTCCCAGTAAACACAGTGTCCCCGGTGGCAAACGGTGGCCAAAGGTGGCTAGCTCTACCACTGATTTTGTTGGAGAATACAAGCCAAACATAGCATTTGTTTCATAAAAGCCTTCTGAAAACAAATGTAACGGGCTACTCTGGATACTTGAGCTCTATTTACGAAGTAGTTTCTGAAACCGATTTGTTTGAATGCACCACCGATTAAATATGCCATGAAATTTTTGGAATGCCACCTTTTGCCGCTTTTAGCCACCGATGGCGCCATCTGTGGCAATCGTAACACCAGTGGCGCCACCGGTGGTGCCGCGTTGACGTGTTTATCGGGGTGTTGTAGATCTTTTCATTATTCTAGCCCATCCATAGGTCTTGTACCAGTTTTTTATACTGGATAGCTATTTTTCACGGTGCCAAACAGGCTTTCATTTCTCCAGTAGGCCTAATTAGTGCTAGCCCCAGTTTGTAGAGCGTGCTTAGTGCTCACCTACATAGTGGTTCCGTCCAACGTTCCGCCACTGTTCCATGCTTCCTATCTGAACTACCAGCCCACATAGGTATCTGACACTGACTGTGACTATCTTAATACAATCCATAGTTCTCCTGCTACCCTAGAACTCTCAACTGTACTCCACCAAATAAATAATTCCTCAACCTGCTCCAAAGATTCTCATTATGTCACCGGTTCCGTCTTCCTCAAAGCGGTCGCTAGACATCGAATCCCCATACGTTATCCTCCCGGCATGTTCGAAGACGCGGTTTAGATCCAGAAGATCCAGTTCCCAACCCCCTCACCTCTCGAAGACGGCAAATACAGCATCCCAGGCAACCTTAGATTGTTCAGTTGTACTAACTGACATATCCTTACCTCCTCAACCCGGCAACACTCTCTCACCATTGCCAGTAGGTTTTGAAGTCCTAAATGGCCTAAAAAATCTCAAGACACGTGTGCGTCAAACGGAGAAGGAAACGTCCTCCCTCCGAACAGCACAATCGATTGCATGCCATCTGAATCCTGACGCAACTTGCAATCAAACAAACGTAGAAAAGCGTCACTTCATATTGACACCACAGCTACTGAGATTAGTCAGCGCATCGAATGTCGGCACAGGGTCCTAGTATTCAACGCACCTGATCGAACTCCGCTTGGGCATGACAGAACTGTCATCCTGAATGCATGTGGCATGCTGGATACTATGTGCTAAGCTAGGCGACTCCGGAAGTCGAAACCATCCATGTGCTGCCCGAAAATACTGCAATTCCGGGATGAAAAAGATGCCGCGCGTCTGACAACAACCCGGACTCTTCTCTCATCTACCAAAAATTCCGTACCTTAAAACTTAAAGCTGCTCGTACAAGAATGCAAAGACAGCTTACCAAAAAGTTACCGGAACCTGTTGCATCGTCACCCACCAGTACTTGCGCCGACGAGTGCCACAATGCCACACAAAGCTGTCTGTTGGACCCAGGTCCTGTACCCCATGCTCATGACCATGAGCCCTCAACTCCTATCTCTGGGCATCCACAAATGTTATCTCTGACCTCCACCACGCCAACGAGATCGACTGCTGATTTAAGGGATACGGTAACTAATCAGCCCACACATGAGGCTGCGGTGGAGAATGATAGCATAGCTTCTCACTCTAGACCTCCTGACCTAATGACACTTCGTGTCTCCCCACCAAAGCGCTTCCTTGGACTCAAGCACCTGCTGTCCAAGCCTCCCACTGTAACCCGTTCTCCTGTACCAACTCCCCGAGCTTCTGCTCTTCGCCCTTCTACAAACCTGACCAAACCCGTAATTCCTCATAAGCACATCTGTAGCCCCTCTAGCCGTGAAACTCAGTTCGCTGACAGGGTCTCTAAGCCACAACTACCGTTACGTAATCCCAGACCCTGTCAAGTTCCGCCCCTCTGGAAACCTGCGTGCTATATGCCTGAGATCCCTTTTCAGCAACTACCTACTCCACCACAGCCTCTGCCCCGTCCGAAGCCACGCGCACCCCCACCTCTACGACCTTTAGCTGTACCTCGACTTCCTACTCCAAACCCCCTTCAACTACAGCCAACGCAGAGGATTCCTGCTCACTCCCAACGGAGCTCACCCCTCCCAGAGGGTTTGATTATACCACTAACTTCCTCACTGCACCATGTCCCCTCTCCTCACCTTGCATCTCTTACCATAAATCTCTTATTCCATCTCCTCAAATCAGCCCAGTTTGGTTACCCGTTCCCTGCGCCTCCTACGATTCGATGCTGAAAGCTATACAAAGCAGATCCACCCGGTCTCTCGGTGCGGCTGTCTTATCCTCTCATTCCCTGTCTCTTATACACTTCTCCTGCCCTTGCACCCTGCGTGACCTAAATTCCGCTGTTCCTGTTGAGCTATCACACACGGTACCACTTCCTGACTACGTCGATTAAATTATTACAAACGATTGCGCGACCCAGCCTGTTATTCATCGTCGGCGGAGCTCCTCCTCTGAAAATCAGTCCGTAGTCTATACTGAGCCTGACCCAGTACCTCCTGCCGTGGGTTCTAACCCATTCCAACGACGATTTACCCATCTACAAACAGTAATGAATACTCCCTTCCGGATTCCGGACCCCGTTTCATATAACCTATCCACCAGGTACCTAGTCCTTCCAATGCAGAACCCCACCGTAAGTAAGGTTACAAAGTTCCTACTTAGTACCGTCTGCTCGCCAATGAGCTTGTCAATAATGTCATTCAATGCCCACTCATTACTGCCCGAAATCCATAACCTCCGAGCGATTGGAGTCATTGCACGACCGAGTATTATCTGTGTGACTGAAACATAGCTCACAGATTAAACTCCTGACTCAGCCATCTTAATCCCTGGCCATGACACTTACCGCCCCGATAGGAAATACTCAAGGGGCAGTGGCTGTGCCATCTATTCCAAGTCAGAACTTCGTGCAACCCCATTTGACGAATCTTCTCTGGAAGGGATTCCAGAGAACATTTGGGTATCCATAGAACATACCAAACGACCTTTACTAGTAGGTTGTATCTATTTATCATCTGCCCCCTCCTCCGCCTCTACTGATGATTTTCCCGTATCAACTATACTGCGCATGCCCTTCCTCATCCATCTAAACTTCTGTTGGGTGACTTCAACTTGCCGGAAATCTCCTGGCCCCGTCCGTTACACCGCGCTGCTTGCGCAACTTGGTGTGGAGGCCTGGTTGCAAATTGTACGTAGTCCCACTCGCGGCCTACATAATCTGGACCTAATATTCTCCAACGATGACCATTTGGCTACAGCTGCAGTTGGCCCACGCTTCCCAGGAAGTGACCACTGTGTTGTCCCTTGCAACGTAGTCAGTTATGGCCAAGCTGCTCCCCTGAGTCCATCCATGTTTCATCTCCTCTCACCGGATATTTTACATGCATTTTCGTCCATGTTGGCTTCCCAAGATTGGGATGACTTCTTCCTGTCGAGAAATACACACCGCGTCAGTGACATCTTTTACCAAAACCTACTGGCTGCTTTTCACCTTGTTTCTCCTGTGAGGCGTTTTAACGCTGATAAACCCGGCCACGATAGGTAATTAAAAACCTTGGATGCCAAAATACACCGGGCTAGTAGAGAATATCAGAAATCTCAAGATCTCTCACTGCTTATTCTCATCAACATACTATCTGCTTAGCGAAAATCCTTGCGGATATCTCTCGAACGCCGATAAGAGAACGCCGTCCTCAGATCTCCCAATCCAAATTACTCAGCCAACTGTTCCGTAGTCGCAGCACCCCACACAGCCATTCAATCGCTTGTCTGCGTTCCACAGACAGTGGCCCAATCACTGATCCTGTCAACATAACAGACCATTTAAACGCTTACTTCGCCAGCTGCTACTCACCCATTACTCCTAACACCAAACCCATCCCCACAGCTGTTTACCTCCGAAGTGTGAACGGTCAGGACAACCACCCGACTAGCTGATGTTTCTTCCCTTCTTCTGAAGATTAAGGACTCCGTTGTGCCAAGGGCCGACGGCCTTCCACCCCGTATCCTGAAACAAGGCGGCCAAGATATCTGAACCCTTGTATTAAATCCTTTCACCCACTCTATAACCTGTGGAATCGTCCCTTCCCAGTGGAAGAAATTGTGATAATGAGATAGTGGTAGGTATCCTAACTACCGAATGTACGCGTGGTATAGAATATGGGCGAATGAATATCGTGTATTCTCGAATATCGCGGGCGTACCATCAATCGC
>NW_008752144.1:290428-293587 GCF_000715545.1 Opisthorchis viverrini | reverse complement strand
CTGTACTAGGAGCTTTCGCTGTAGATCTGGAAGATTAATTCCGCAAATGAGGCGTTCACTCAGTTCATTTCAAGTTGTTGGCCGTAGTCACATTTTGCAGCCTGTGTTTGCAGTTGGAGGACAAAATCACGAATACTCTGAGATTCGGATCGAATAAGCGAATTGAATTTCGCTCGTTCTGCGGCCACAAAATTGATAGGCTTAAAATGACTGAGAATTAACTTCTTTAGAACATCGAATGTGCAATCGATCGGTGCCGTAGGGGATGATAAATTTTTCACAAGAGCATAAGCATCCTTCCCAATGTAGTACAGGAAATACGTTGTCTTGTTTTTTTCTTCCAAATCCGATTTGAAGCGCTCCAAATAATCCTCCACCTCCCGTGCAGTTGAATTTACACTGTGCGATTCCAATCCAGATAGCATTGTGATGAAGAGAGAAGAAATTCCGGATCGCGGCGCCAAATGTGATAAGTAGAATAGTGGTAGGTATCTTAACTACCGAATATACGCGTAGTATAGAAGTCCGAATATCGAGGAATGAATATTGTATATTCTCGTATATGGCGGGCGTACTCTCAATCACAGTGTATAACAAAGAAATAAAAATACACTAAACAGAATGAATAGAATAGAGTCAATGTTCACCACAGAAATCTATAATCCACCCGCCTTTCAAATCCGGATGTAGACAAACTCTTTCTAACTACAGGGGAATCCACCATACCTCCATCCTTCTGAGAACCCTTGAACGTCTGGTCAAGGGCCCGTTAATCAGGTTTCTCCTAGCTACAAACGCCATAGATGACCGATGGTACGGATTCCTATCTCAAAAATCCGTAAATGGCTGCCAGCTTCAATTCTTTGAGACCGTAACAGAACCCCACGACCTGCATACTCCATCGCAACAGTCTACCTGGACATCCCAAAAGCCTTCGACCAGGTTCCCCACGCTTCCCTGCTACACAAACTTAGTACCGTGGGGATCAATGGAAACTTATTTCAGAGGTTCCCCTCCTACTTATCAGACAGGAGGCAAATAACGCAAATTGGGGGCATACAATCATCTCCACCACCGATCACCAGCGGAGTTATCCAAGGAAGCGTGCTAGGCCCCATCCATTTCTTACTGTACATCAATGATATCTTCGCCGCCATATCCCATGGTAAGGCTTTCCTCTTCTCGGACGATATAAAAATCGCGTGCACATTTCCCTCCTCTGAAAAGGCCCTTGCTTTTCACCAGATTAGGCAAGACTTAGATTCACTGACTCGCTGGTCAAACGAATCTGGCCTTAGCTTCTCCTCTGCAAAATCCTGTATAACTTCCTGCCGCTGTTCTCTCCCGACTAGCGGTTTCACAATTAACGGAAATCCTATCGCCTATTCCATGAAGATCAAAGATCTCGGCCTTCGATACTCCTGTACTTTTAGCTTTTCCACCAGTTACAGTTCCAGGTTGCAAGAGCACGCATGCTCAGCTTTAATACTGCGCTTCTGCCAACTTCCAGCCACAATGGTAGCAATCTTTGAGCTATGCATTCGACCAACCGTCGAATTCTGTCCCGCATTCTCCTCCATTTACACCCAAAGTTCCAGATTCGCAACTGAAAGTGTCCAACGCTCATTTACGAAAAAGCTCTTTCCTCGGTCAATCCTCCTCTCTTACCCCTCCCGCTGTCAAATCCTAGGCTTCGAACCACTGTGGCTTAGACGGTTAAAATTGAATCTAGCTCCCTTACAACGTCCGCTGCATAAGAACGCTCTTATATTAGAGGCTAGACCGAGTATAAATTCACAACCTCGCTATAGACTCCGTAACTCCTGCTACCTCTTAGTGTGTCCCCCAGCTCGTACAAACCTACGCCACCAATTCTTTCTAGTTTATTACGCTCGCATCTGGAAGAGCCTTCCTGAACAACTGCAAAGCACCACGCATCACCTTACTTTTTCTGTTTGTAAAAAAACTCCTTACCTGTGAAACTGCTCCCGCCCTACTTAACACTCGAATTCTCACTGACCTCCTCTACGAATCTGGTCCAGTGCGCATTTGAGTTCAGCACCGTTACATTTAGTGGTCAATTAAAGGATTCTGCTATCACCTCCTCTTATCCCGTTGACCCGCTTTAAGCTTATAAAGAAATGAAATGCCAGGTTGATCGAAACATGCAGCGTTACTGGCCTGGTTGTATTCTGTTCTTTTTTCCTATCTCCCCGTGCCAACTTGCATCTCGTACAAGTCTAGTCCTTTTTCCTTTGCCTTTATTCTAAATTATGGAACAAGCTCCCCTCACATATCCGTACTATCTCATCTCACGTTGGCTTTCGAAAGGCCATCGATTCTTACCCTTCTATCGAGGGAGCTGAGCGCCTCAGCTTACACTAGATACTTTTATCGGAATAAGCCGTAAGCCCTTCTAATCAGCGCACTCACCCTGAGTGTCCTGTTATTAGGCCCGAGAACTTACACTTACCAGCCTGAACCCCTCAGCATTAGTCCGCAATTGCGACAACCGTCCTCCCAAGTGTTCTTATCTATAACCCGCCACTCTATCTCTCTCATGCCTGTCTCCACTGACCTGGTTGCATATCCCTCCTCCGACCTTAAGCTTTTGTACCCAGCCCAATTATTCCTAGTTCTTTAAGCCTGGCCCCATCCCTGAGTAACCCTGTCAGCTCTATTTAATGTCTGGTGCTTTGCTTTGGCTGGACTTAAGTAAACTCAGCCAAGCTAAGGCCTCATTTCCACACTGTTCCGAACCATCCTGCATCCCCTGAATACGTGCGGCGTACACACATCAAATGGTGGACCTGAAGATGCGCTATGAATGAAACGCTTGTTTGGCCCCACAGCCCAATCATTCACACATACACAGAGCACCGGTGCACCACTACTTGACACAGTGGTTCACATCAATCCTTCGTTTTCGTTTAGCCGTAGGACACAGGCTCCGGACATCTCCATTCTACTCCCATTGACCGAAAGGTAGTTGACAATACATTTGCTCACATGATTTGCCTCATTCAGTGGATGTTTGCTGCTCGCTTGTTCGAAAGGACTGAGCTGTTTTACTGGCCTGGCTTTCCACCCGCCCGATAAAATATCTGGTAGCTGGAGTTATTTATTAATGCACAAGCCGCACTTATGGCTGCTTGGGAG